>NW_026941588.1:0-135612 GCF_032062105.1 Saccostrea cuccullata
ATAGGTTAAAACCCAAGAAGTTTTGGCAACAACTCAAGAACATAGAATACTAAAATAAACAAAAAAGTAGTGAAAATATTGTTTTTAACATAGATGGTACGATGAAGGTAAAACCATAGCAGATTATTTTAACTGTTTCTTTATCATTATTGCATTAAAACTTGTAAACATGTAACCTAGTCCTTCGCATATGCTTTCTATAATATCAAAGGTTTTAGACAGTTTTATGCAAATAAAAAAAGGAGAAGTCAGAACTTTTGTTCGTCAACCTGCGTCTGAAGATTTTATATACAAATAAACGAAACGACAAGTTTGAATGCAAATAAAAGTACTGATCTGGATTATATACCAGCAAGGTTTTTAAAGATAGTGCTTTTTATCTCAAAGATTCTAAACCTTTAATGCCTATTGTAAATAAATTTATCAGAAAATTTAAAAATGGCAAGGGTCATACCTCTCTTCAAAACAGGAAATTTCCTTGAATTCAGAAATTATAGGTCAGTCAGTATATTATATATAGTGTTAAAGATTTTGGAAAGATATGTCCATGTTCAACTTTAAGATTTTTTTTAAAACAAAAATAACTTATTTTATTCATACTGATCAGGTTTTAGAAAAACAATTCAATAGATAATTGTTTGATACACCTGTTAGATTTTGTGAAAGTGATACATCTAAAAGGCTTTTTACAGGTATGGTAATGTTGGAATTACAAAAAACTTTGACTTAAGAAATGAATGTAATATTTTTTTTCTTTGATCGATGTATCAAAGAAACATTTGGACGGAAAACTTCATCAATGCGCGCATACGGACAAACTGCTACATTGCAGTATAATACAAAAGACGCTGTTACTGTCGACAGTAGATTAAGATTGTCTATTTAGTTGAATGATAATGAGATATTTTGTCTGTAACTTGCTAGTAAATCTTGAGAAGATCATGTGTGTGTCAGATTAGTTCCTCAACTGTTTATGGAGACCCAAGTACTTGCACAATGAAATTCTTAAGAGGGACTCAATTCAACTTTATTTTTAGAGAAGATGAAAAGTGACGCTGTTTTAGACACTTTGAGGTTATCATCCGTGCGCCGTAGGGCGATACAATACATAACATATATATCACAATTTGTTTATTTATGCATATATCTATTTGAAATTTGCTATATTTATTATAGTGCTGAGATAATGTGTGTTATTCCATTGTAGGGCAATCTGTAATGTTTTGCAGTTCTAAATGTCCTTCTGTTCTATTAAGAGTTGAAAAAGCTATATCAAAGCTATTCCTTTTTAATTCATAAAAATTACATAAAAGATTACGTTTGATGAGTAGCCTACTGTTGTCAAAATGTTGAAAATCGTAAAAGGAGAAAATAATGCTCAGAAATAGATCTTATAAATCTACCAAAAAAAAAAATACATGTCATAAATACTTAAAGACCTACATTTTACAGATGAAATGCTGCATGAACTGTTAGTTCATTAAAATGGTTAAAACAAGCAGCTTACAAAATCAAGATGAAAGATTGGCCAGCCGCCTGAAAAAAAAACATGAATAAAGGGTCATGGAAACAGTTTCACTTGGATATTTTACTTGAAAAAGACACTAATGGTAATCTATCAACCAAGCTATATGATAAACTTGATGACTTTAACTTTTCTATCGCCAACTTTCTTTACGTATGCAGCAATATATCTTCATCACCTGCATACGGAGTACATGTGTATTTATATATCTCAGTTGATTCGATACGCAAGAGCATGCTCTACGGATGAATGTTTCTAAAACGAGGTAAATTATTGACAAGCAAGTTGACAAAACAAGAATATCAGCTGTATTGTTTAAAGTCATCATTTCGTAAGTTCTATGGTTGATACAATGACCTTGTCAGCAAATACAGTTTATCATTGAGTCAAATGCTGACTGACGTTTTTCATACCAATTGTTAGTCCATTATTTATACACTGAATTGACGACGGATTTTTTCCGTTATTTCCCGATCATGACAAGGAGCAAACTGCGGGTGTGACCGGTCGGCAGGGGATGCTCACTCCTCCGTGGCACCTGATCCCACCTCTGATGGTTTGGGGGGGGTCTGTATTTACTCTGCTCTTATTTCATTGTATTTTGTATAGTTTTATGGACTTTGAGATTGTATACTGTTCGTTATTTCCATATCCTTCTTTCAGCTAGAATTTTTCAAATTTATTTTCCCATTTTTATGTTTATAAATTTTAAACTAATGTATTTCTAATGATATTCAAAAATTTGAATTTCAGATGTAAAAATACAAGACAGATTAAGAGCCCCTTTGTTATTTAAACAGAGCAAGTGCCATGTTTTGTATACACAGGTTAGATATACTAATACATGTATATGTTCGTTAAAAGCAGATTTTTAAAATAAAGAAATGAATTTTAAATACGATGAAACAGTTTCTGGTGATTTGTTGGATCTCATTTTCTTATAAATATATTTTCTATATGTAAACAAAAACAAGACAAGAACCTTGTTTACATTGTGAAGAATTTTAGTTCTGAACCTCCTTTGTAAATCAAGAAATGGTGTTCAATTTTTTGCTGATCATTAGGATTGCCTTGGTAAGGAGCTAAAATTACGGTAAAAAAATATCCACGCTAAAGAACAAGGTAGGGTTTCAAATCTGGCCCTGTATTTTTCTAAAATTTAGAATTAATGTAAGAAACTATAATTCCTTACAGTAAAAACATATACCATTAAGTCCTTTTTTTCCAATATGACCTCCTAAATGCTAATTGTGATGTCATGGCAGACTATACTTTTTTTTAAAATTGCAGAGGAAATCAATTTTCAGTGGATTTTTATTAGAAAACATACAGTGCAGGCATTACCCACAAGTGAATTTTCAGAACATTTTACATAATTTCTCCAATTTTTATGATTTATTATCTACTGAACTGAACTCGTGATAAAGCCAATTTCATCATTTTTAGATCATACAATTTTTAAGGCACAATACAGCCCAAACCGTACTTCTTCTTTGAGGCACAATACAGCCCAAACCATACCTTCTTCTTTCTTTTTTATTCATGAACAACGATAGATTGATAAGTTTTAATAAAGTTTATTATTAACTACATCATTTTACACTGTATACAAAGAAATATGAAAATATTTCATAACATTAGTATAAATATATAAATAGGAGAACAGTTCTGTCTATGAAGGGCAAGGTAAAATCAAACAGAACAATTACTTTATGTAAACATGCAACAATTACTCACAGAGTAGAATTTTCAGTAAAATCAGCCAGATTCTCCACAAAGAGAGGGAGAATTCGGTTAAACAATACAGAAAATATACATGGGAATAAAATTGTTTCCTAGAGTATAGAAATTGTCAGAAAAAAATGTTGTTACTCGAAACAAAGTATAAAATGTGGCACAATTTTATATGCATTTTCATCACGTCAGCAATCAAAATATGCTAGAGATCTATGAAGAATACCCAATAAATAGGAGAGAAAACTGATTGGAAATGAAACAAAATGCATAATAAAAATTGAATGCCAAAGAAGTAAACAATAGAAATGAATTACTGGTCCTGTTATTGTGTTCCACACTAATAGCATAAACCAAAAAAGCCGAACAAAATATCACAGTAAAAAAGGGTTCAACATGCAATTGTAAAGTTTGAATTGGTAGAAATATTTTAAAACTGAATAAAGAGAGAAAAAACAGTATATCAAATGAAGTATTAAAAGCACTGTCTAACAAAATACCATAAAGTACACTTAGGTTGTGGACATTTGAAGTAGGATAAGTGGAAAACAGATGAATCCATTCACTACAAAGTAAATAAATCCCTTTGTACATTTAAAATATTAATATCAGATTGATTGTTCAAATTTGGAACAGCATGCTCAAGTAATTCAAGTTTTGTACTCAACAATCACAATCAGTATTGAGCAAAATTGTAACACTACTAAATGTATTAACATTCTATTACATGAATACTAAAATCAATGTAACTGTAGTAGGAAAAGAGAAATACATGAAGAAAACTTATGGCAGGACAGGGAATAGAACCCGGGACCCCTGCGTTAGTAGTCAGGTGCTCTAACCACTGAACTATCCAGGCCAATATCCACGGTCCATAAAACCAAAACTTCTACAGTAACTAATGCACCACCAAATAATTATGTCTATCACAATTTATAGATAGTAAAGCGCTCGATGCTGATTCATAACACAGATTGTTTTTAAACTCAAAGGCCTTGAGAAGAGTTTGTAGAAAATAAATACTTGAGGATTGCATATATTCAAGAGTCACATGACAAACATCAGATTGTAAAATAGGTGACCTTAATATCTGAGGTATTTATTATCAGCTGTTTGCCCAAGGGGCTGTACATTTCAAAAAATACAAGTAGGTATAATAATAGCAAAGCTTACATCAAATTAATATGAAAAAAAATCTTTTAAAAAATTATTTTTGTTTCAAAATAAGTCATAGAGATTTTGTAGCAGTTGACATTTGATGTGCTTCCATTACAATATGGTGTAAAAATAAATTTTGTGTAAATCAACAACCATATAATTCACAGATCGAATTTTTTGTGGAGTAGGAGAAATATATATTACTTCCATCACTAACATTAATTATGCTTACAGTATTAAAATTTATACTACTCTGTTACACATCTCCAAATACAGATAAAAAGAAATACATGTAATGACAATGCAAAATACATAGTGAAAAAAAGGAAAACCTTTTTTGAAAATATATTGTTATTACAATAAAGAAAAAAACAAGCTTTAATTTTTACATGTATTTCAGACAAATATTTATCTATTTAAAGTGTATGAACAGAAAAAAGTAGATAAAAATAGCATCTGGTTATAAAACTTTTACCCTTTAGTAATCTATATGAATAAAAGTTTCAGAATATCAAATATTGCATTGTTTTCGCTCATCCATGAAAACACAAATCTGATTCTTGAAGCAAGAAAAAAGTTCACGAAGGGATGCAACTCTGGGTAGCCTCTCTTACAACAGAGTTATATTTCCCTTAGATAAGACACATATTACTGGTAAATATCAAAGTAAGCTTTAGAATCACAATGATAACACAAATTTACAACAAAAAAAAAAACAATCAAGATATTAAAAGATGCCCCCTGTTGAGCTCCTTTGTAGGTTTTTTGCCCTTTGAGATGGTCCCTAGTCCCGGTCCTGGAAGTCTTCCTCGTTGAAGTCTGTGACCCCCGACTGCTCCAGCAGGACTCGCAGCATCCCCTCCAGTCGTGCATTCTGTTCCCGGATGTTCTTGACCCCGCCCTTCAATTTGGAGATGTCTTTCTGTAGCTTCTCTTGGGTCTCCATGACCTTCTCTATCTCATCCTAAACAAAGGTCACAGGTCAACATAATACATCAATTGTTTTAATAGCAGGACAGAATGTATTTTCTATGTACTCCAAACTTTAAATATCTACTGTGACAACAGAACCCCACCCCCAAACCCCTGAAGGTTCAAAGAATACTTACAGAGTCTGGGCCCAGGGATTTAGAGATCACCTGTGACTACAGACCCTGACACCCCTCTAAGATTCAGTGAATACTTACCAGGTCTGGGTCTAGGGCTTTAGAGATTGCCTGTGATGACAGATCCCCGGCCTCGGCTCGAGCCAGCAGCTTCAGGGGGTTCAACGTCTTCCTGTTGGGTCTGTACGTGTCACACTTTGCCACGAATCGCCGCCTTATAAATTCTGGTACCACTCTCTCCACATCCAGGGCTAAGTCAACCTACAAATACACCTGAAGTCTGAACAACATGGAATTTATTGTAAAATTTCTTATTAATTATAAACTTTGACTTCAGATTAAAATATTTTTTTTATGCTTTGAATGACTTACCTGCATAGCCATTCTCTTGAGAGCGGCCTGTTCCTGTACAGCTTTAATGTCGTCTACAGCCAAACCAACCTAGTATGGAACAAAAGTCACATACAGCAAGTACAATAAATCTCTGTCCAGTTACAAAGGTAAATTAAACACAAACCTGAATTCTACAAAGCTTGTATTTACTATTATTTGTTTGGTAAGGTAAGAATCAAGGAATAGACACATGATATAGATAAATGAAATGAACCAGTGAAATGACTATGACGTAAAATGGAACCAATGAAATGACACAAGACATAAAATGGAACCAATAAAATGACATATTACATAGAAAATTGAGCCAATGAATATACACATAACATAAATTAAACTAATGAAAAGACACATGACATAGGAATGAACCAATAAAAACACACATGACACAGGAATAAACCAATGAAAAGACACATGACAGAAGTTAAACAAATGAAAAGACACATGATGTAGGTATGAACCAATTAAAAGACACATAACACTGTCATATGAACCAATTACTGTATAGGACAAATGACATAGGAATGAACAAATAAAAAGACAACATGACATAATCCTATGAACCAATTACTGTAAAGGACACATGACATAGGAATTAACCAATCAAAAGACACATAACATAGAACTGAACCAATCAAAAGGCACGTACCAGTAAGTTCATGATGATGATGGACATGATGATCATGAAGACGACAAACATGACATAGGTGATTTCTGGGTAGTAGTCCAGCTGGGCGCCGTAGAAGATGTCCTGGTACTCAAACTCTCCGATCATCATCACAGTTGTCTTAATCAGCGACTCCCACACTGTCGCAAAGGCATCCTGTAAATAGAAACAGCTGTTTTAGGGATTCAAACACTTGTTATTTTATCTTAGACGTATGAAAGCACAAAAGAATAACAGTGGTTTTAGCTTATCTCTACAAAGTATATGTTTGCATGCAAAGAAAATGCCACAAGTTTATAAAATCATTATTATAAAACCTGGTTTTTAGAAGAGAGTTCAAAGTAGATAAAAATATCATCTGGCATTTAAAACAAAATCAGAGTTATCTAACCTGGCTTTGTAGTAGACAGTAAAATCCTAAACCAAAGGCGACGATGAACAGAAAGAAGACGAGAGCGAACTGCATGAAGGTGTTGAGGATGTCCTTAAACATGACGACGTAGATTCCGAACCGCGGGAACTTCTGGAGGAAGAGAACCAGGTTAATCCAGCAGAGGAAGATCGCCACAGCTCCCACCGACCACTGCCATGTCTGCAAATAATAAGGACGTAGTTATTCATTTTTAGTAATACATATAAACAAAATAGAATACTAAACGAGCTTTTGCCACTATGTTAACCTGTTTAAACAAAAACATGACACTAGCCTTGTTTACATAACAAAGGTTTGGAGCTCTAAATCTTTCTTGTATCTGGACAACTGGTGTTCAAATCTTTTATGATTATTAGAAAGACCCTATTTAAATATTTGTAAAAATGGAAAAATAAATTTTGAAATTTTAGCTGAAACTTTAACAAATAATAAAAATATGTTAAACCAAATTCATAATAACACTTCAGATAGGACTGGGCAATAATATTGATATTTTGATATATTGCAATACAATGGCAAAAAATATCGTATCGCAATACGATTTTGTAATATCGATATATTTGCAATTTTCTTAGATTAAGGAATTTTGTCATTAAAAATAAAAATGAACTGATGAACGTTTGTTATTAAGCCAAACAGTAAGTCGGAAGTTGTTTTGTGGGAACATTTCAGAGCATAACTTAAATGAAATCAACAAGATTTTTTTTCCGTTTTGGTTATTTATCATAGTTATGTACGTTCTGCATGTAAATTAAAGTAAATATAGTAAGAAAATGCCACTTTTATTACATTGAAAATATTGCAATACATATATCGCAATACATTTTTAAATATCGCAATATATCGCAATACGAAATCTCTGGCCAATACCCAGCCCTAACTTCAGATACAGTTTATGTATGCGTACACTTAACACATAATATAAATCTAAAAATATTATTCTTCATTTTTTTTTTTGTTTGATTATCTTTCAACATTATGGATGTCAGGTCTCTGCATAGTATTGCATTATTTTTCCAAATTAATCATTTTTTTTTAAAATTCATGAATTCTGTCTAAAATAAATTTCTGTATAATATGAATACTTTTTTTTGAGATCAGTCAGGGGTGTGATGAAAATTCATCATTTCTGAAAATGATGATTTCTAGTCATTAAATTGATTTTTAATAATGATTTGAAATTCATTTTTTTTAGAATAATGATGAAAAACAGTCATTTCTTTTTTCAATAGAGTTACCTCTGATATTAAAATGACTGTATTTCATCATTTTTTATCAAATTGTTAGGTCTGGGCGCACTTAATTATCTCATTAGTTTTATGGGGGCGCACTAAATTATTTTGGTTTCAATTACTTGTCAAGAAGTTTTTCTACACAAGGGTCTATGGCAGGATACTGTACTATATCTAATAACTGTAGTAAAAGGGTTGAGAAAAATTGACTTGGGAATGGAAATATGATGAAAAGAAGTCATATTTACAAAAATAAGAACATGTACATTATATACTTAGAGGAAATGACCATTATCAATCATTTTTAAAAATGATGGATTTCATTCACACCCCTGACTGGTGATACCTAATATGTAAATGTCCACTTACAAATCTGAATCCTGTTGACTTCTGACAACTCTCAAAGTCGATAACAAGGAGTAGGGCACACACATAGGTCACCCACTCTATCAGGTTCTCAAAGCCCAGGTACTGTAGCTTGGCCTGATAGATCTGCAACAGCTGTAACACAAACAATAATACTGTATATCAATTAAACAAAGCCCAGGTACTGTAGCTTAGCCTGGTAGATTTGTAACAGCTGTAACATAAACAATAATAATGTATATCAATTAAACAAAGTCCAGGTACTGTAGCTTAGCCTGGTAGATTTGTAACAGCTGTAACATAAACAACCAGAAGTCTCTGTCGAGACTGAAGCTCTACTGGTTTGTTCTTATAGCAAAGGAAAAGAAAAGTTCTTAAGCAGTTGGGAATTGAAACTTTACCACAGCAATAAAAAGAATAATGAGCTTTTATTAAGTCTCTTTATGTTCTTAGTGTAGTCTACTTGCATGCCACATTATATTATAATCAGACTTAAACTGTACTTGGAATAGCATTTTGAGAGTTTTAACAGAAATTTCTATTTTTAGTTACCACGGCTACACCGTTCATCAAAATCAAAAACTGATACACAGAAATATGTATCTTAGTGTAGTCTACTTGTATGCCAAGTTTATGGAAATCAAACCAAAACTGAAGGAGGAGTAGTATTTTAAAAGAATTTCACAGAAATTTCTATTTTTAGTAACAACGGCAACACCGTTCATTGAAATCAAAAACCGATACACAGAATTATGTATCTTAGTGTAGTCTACTTGTGTGCCAAGGTATATTGAAATCAGACCAAAACTGTAGGAGGAGTAGCATTTTGAAAGAATTTTACAGAAATTTCTATTTTTAGTAACAACGGCAACACCGTTCATTGAAATCAAAAACCGATAAACAGAATTATGTATCTTAGTGTAGTCTACTTGTGTGCCAAGTTATATTGAAATCAGACCAAAACAGTAGGAGGAGTAGCATTTTGAAAAAAATTTACAGAAATTTCTATTTTTAGTTACCACGGCAACACCGTTCATTGAAATCAAAAACCGATACACAGAATTATGTATCTTAGTGTAGTCTACTTGTGTGCCAAGTTATATTGAAATCAGACCAAAACTGTTGGAGGAGTAGCATTTTGAAAGAATTTTACAGAAATTTCTATTTTTATTAACAACGGCAACACCGTTCATTGAAATCAAAAACTGATACACAGAATTATGTATCTTAGTGTAGTCTACTTGTGTGCCAAGTTATATTGAAATCAGACCAAAACTGTAGGAGGAGTAGCATTTTGAAAGAATTTCACAGAAATTTCTATTTTTAGTAACAACGGCAACACCGTTCACTGAAATCAAAAACCGATATACAGAATTATGTATCTTAGTGTAGTCTACTTGTATGCCAAGTTATATAAAAATCAGACTTAAACTGTAGGAGGAGTAGCATTTTGAAAGAATTTCACAGAAATTTCTATTTTTAGTAACAACTGCAACACCGTTCATTGAAATCAAAAACCGATACACAGAATTATGTATCTTAGTGTAGTTTACTTGTGTGCCAAGTTATATTGAAATCAGACCAAAACTGTAGGAGGAGTAGCATTTTGAAAGAATTTCACAGAAAATTCTATTTTTAGTAACCATGGCAACACCGTTCATTGAAATCAAAAACCAATGCACAGAATTATGTATCTTAGTGTAGTCTACTTGTGTGCCAAGTTATATTGAAATCAGACCAAAACTGTAGGAGGAGTAGCATTTTGAAAGAATTTTACAGAAATTTCTATTTTTAGTAACAACAGCAACACCGTTCATTGAAATCAAAAACTGATACACAGAATTATGTATCTTAGTGTAGTCTACTTGTGTGCCAAGTTATATTTAAATCAGACCAAAACTGTAGGAGGAGTAGCATTTTGAAAGAATTTCACAAGAATTTCTATTTTTAGTAACAACGGCAACATCGTTCACTGAAATCAAAAACCGTACACAGAATTATGTATCTTTGTGTAGTCTACTTGTGTGCCAAGTTATATTGAAATCAGACCAAAACTGTAGGAGGAGTAGCATTTTGAAAGAATTTCACAGAAATTTCTATTTTTAGTTACCACGGCAACACCGTTCATTGAAATCAAAAACCGATACACAGAATTATGTATCTTAGTGTTGTCTACTTGTGTGCCAAGTTATATTGAAATCAGACCAAAACTGTAGGAGGAGTAGCATTTTGAAAATATTTTACAGAAATTTCTATTTTTAGTTACCACGGCAACACCGTTCATTGAAATCAAAAACCGATACACAGAATTATGTATCTTAGTGTAGTCTACTTGTATGCCAAGTTATTTTGAAATCAGACCAAAACTGTAGGAGGAGTAGCATTTTGAAAGAATTTCACAGGAATTTCTATTTTTAGTAACAACGGCAACATCGTTCACTGAAATCAAAAACCGTACACAGAATTATGTATCTTTGTGTAGTCTACTTGTGTGCCAAGTTATATTGAAATCAGACCAAAACAGTAGGAGGAGTAGCATTTTGAAAGAATTTCACAGAAATTTCTATTTTTAGTTACCACGGCAACACCGTTCATTGAAATCAAAAAACCGATACACAGAATTATGTATCTTAGTGTAGTCTACTTGTGTGCCAAGTTATATTGAAATCAGACCAAAACTGTAGGAGGAGTAGCATTTTGAAAATATTTTACAGAAATTTCTATTTTTAGTTACCACGGCAACACCGTTCATTGAAATCAAAAACCGATACACAGAATTATGTATCTTAGTGTAGTCTACTTGTGTGCCAAGTTATTTTGAAATCAGACCAAAACTGTAGGAGGAGTAGCATTTTGAAAAAATTTTACAGAAATTTCTATTTTTAGTAACAACGGCAACACCGTTCACTGAAATCAAAAACCGATACACAGAATTATGTATCTTAGTGTAGTCTACTTGTGTGCCAAGTTATATTGAAATCAGACCAAAACTGTAGGAGGAGTAGCATTTTGAAAAATTGTTTACAGACAGACGGACAGACAGACAGCTGGACAGACAGACGGACGGACGACGGACGCATTACTATCGCATAAGCTCTTCTGGTCTCTGACCAGTAGAGCTAAAAAAACTGAGACAAATTTAGGTCTAGGTTTGCTGGTTTAGATTCTGGGCATGGCCTGACACTCTGTCTAGTCTCGTTTTTATATATTAATTTTTAATTATTTCCTCCTGTAGCTCCTGTAGCTGTAGCTCTTGTTTCTTTCTGAATTTTTTTCTGTTTTCAAAATTGGGAACGTTATTGTCAATTTAAAATAATTTAAATTTATATAATAATTATACAACTATTTTTATTGGGTGTCAAACTCCTTACTTCTCTGAGTAAGTTCCATGCCGCCAGACCCATAATGACATATTTCCCAATCGTAGCGAAGAGTGGTTGGTCAAACATATCTTTGCTTGGGTCATGTAGAGTTAAAGCTTTTGCACAGGCTGTCTTTTCCGGTGTACTTGAAGAAATGCTTGAGTCATTTCTCTTTAACTGCTCATATCTAGAAAAAGAGATTCGCGGGATAAGGTCACTAAAAACAAAGTCCAGTGGCCTCTGAGCAATTCTAACAGTATTTTAACCAAATGTAATAATTTCTTAATTTTTAATTCATAATTATGATTCTACCTGCTCCAGAATAATCAGTAAGATTTTTGTGAAAAAGTAAACAAAATTTTGATATACTGTATACAGAGAAATTTTCCCCCTGTTTTATTTTTGCCCCTTTAGCCCTACTCACAGTTGGGCGATTTCAAGGAATATGGTATTATTTCTTAACAAAACTATGACTGGGTAAATTTAAAATTGGACAGAATTGTATGTTTGTGTTAACAGGCAAAAAAACATGGGGTGAAAATAACTCTGTATACAGTTTATATTTTTGCCCCTAATTTTTAACCTACACTTCAAATGGAGGGTCCGTCTGGACGACGTAGCCTGTGAGAAAGACCAGAAAGACCGCATAGATAAGAAAGTTGATGTAGTAGAACGTCCGCCCAAAGCTGTTCCACTTGTGTCGTAGTAAAGCGTTCACCAAGGGATGAGCCAGCAGGTCCTCTCGCTTAGAGTCCACCTACAGCAGTACATAGAGGTTTTCAAATGTAAGAGTATATGTAGATGTTAGATAAACTTATTTTACTAAGTCTTGCTATTTTCAGAGAGAGAAACAGAAACTGAACTTAATAATAAGTATCAATGGCAATGACAAAATGATAAATTTTTTAAATTATTTTTTCACTATACGTTAAATCAAACAAGTACTGCAATTCAATTTTTTGACCAATGATGTGAAAAAATCAATAAATTCACATACCTGTCAACATGGCCAAAATTTTTCGGGGGAGAAAACGCGCGACGACCTTTTGCAAATACAAAAAGTCATCGCGCGTTTCACTGTTTTAAAGAAAAAAAATAAACAACAAGATAAAACTTTATTAATATTAACACCATCATTAATTCATAAAATTTACTGTTTATTCAAACATTGTTTAGAAACTTGTACAATGTGAATTAATTTTGAAATTATAAAATTTTATGTTCACTATCTATTCTGCCAGTCCATAAAAGCATCATTTAAATAATATTCATGGCAAATGTTGTAGTTTAACTTGGCAATTAGAAAAATTAATAAAGTTCTGCAGACAGTCTTGAGTTTCAAGCTTTTAATAAATGGATGAATGGATTTTTCTCACTAAGTCTAAGGGACATGAGTTGTATCCTTGATTTAAAGATCTGAAATTGAAATAATTGTAAAAACTTCATGCTTACATTCTTAAAATAATGTGTAATATAGTATGAATGAAACACCCTGTATTTTTTTCTCTTTTAATCTCATAACATATATCAAAATTTTTAAATATAATACTTTATTTTAGTAATGTTCTAATGTGCTTATTTTATATTTCAATTTAGAAATGCATTACCCTGTTTAGCTTTGTAAATTTAAAGAAGTCTTCTAAAGACACTGTCTTGTTGCTCTGTAGTTTCAGGGGCTGTTATATGTTGATGCAGGATTTACTAAGTCATTGAATCTCAAAATCTGTTGGGAAATCTTCAGCTGACTCTGAACATTTATGTTAGCTTCCATGAAATTGTTTCCCTCTCCTTGTTAAAGTAATAATAGAGTACTGTAGCTACATCTTTCCTGATCAGTGTATTGTTTATGGAGTAATAGTTTTGTCTTAAGCACTTGTAAACTTATTTGCAGCAAAGTATCAAGTACTTCCATATCGTTCTTTACCGTCATGTTCTGTAAAAATTTCCACATCTGGCATCTCTGTCTTTGATAATATACACTTTTAATGAGAATAAGGAGCAATTACTACTGCAATTACATCTGCTAGCACAGTTGACACCTTGTTGATTACCTGTTATCAGTGGCAATAAACAGATTAGCTACCGATATAAACACTGCATGGCCTCCATTTTTGCGCTGATACTAAAACAAGTCCCACGGAGAAAATAAGTCCCACATGAGTCCTACGTGAGTCCCACAGCAAAAGAGCCAATAAATACATATAATAAAGGGTCATTTTGAAAGAATATTACATTTATATGATCATATATCAAAAAAAGTTTTGATAAAATGTTTTAAGTGTGTTAAATAGACGATTGTAAAATCAGACCACAGTCAAGAGCGATAACTCTGTTCAAATGTAAACAATAGCCAAGAACTATATTGACAATGTTTAAGTACTGCTGATAGCTAACTTTTTTTTCTAAAAAAAAAAAATAGATATTTGTAAAAATATATTTTAATAAGTAAGTTAATTTAATATGGTGCTATTTCTGAATTTAATTTGTTCTTCTGTTTTACTTGAATTTTTAAGTTTCGTTTGAAAATATTCTTCCAATTATATTAAATACAACTCAAAGTAAGTTTTATTTTATTATAATGATTTTATATTATTACTTTGTTTCTTACAAACTAAAATAGTTTTACTGTGGTTTTATGTAATTTAACAACAACTTGGTAAGTTTTCCTGACACCCAATGTTTATTGTGTATATACACAGACATCTGTACATTGAGAAGAGATATGTCCCTGGTATACCTGTATACAACACCTGGGGGATGTTATTCACACCTTTCAATCTCCCTGTTGTTTGTATACCTATTACAATAACTTTTGAACAAGGCTGGGGCTAGGTTACACCATTTGGAATTCAAATAAAATAATAAATTAAATGTAGAATTATTGAAATTTCAGCTACTATTATGTATGACAAATAAGGTCATTAATCAAAAATTGTTTGTATTTGATTTCATAAATAAAAACATTCCTTGAAAATTAAATTAATAAAGAATTCTGATTTAGAATAGACGAAGTCAGCATAAACTGTATTGTAAATTCTTGACTTGTATGAAAAGATTCCAAATAATAGTATTAAAGGCACAACCATTGAAGTTTTGTTATCGGCCGCAGCAGCGGCCGATCTATTTGTAATTGTGTTCGAAAGTGCACATGGGGAAATGAGACGTTATTTTTCATTAGGTCAGGGAAATATTTCTCAAATGATAACAAGTAGAAAACCATGAGTAAAATATTTTCAAAAATTGTTTTGAATATAGTGTTAATTGTTGCTACTATGTTTCAATTTCTTTATCATTTCTCATCAGATAATTGATAATTTATGGTTATGTAAAAAGAGTTAACAAATAGATACTCCCCAGCCTGGTAGTGTATAAGATATGAAAGGAAATCGTCATGATTTTCCGGATAAAAATGACGTGTAAATGTGCATGGATTGGTGAATAAAAATTGAAAAAAATTTCAACCAGTAAAAATTGTTTTGAACATGCTCTACGGCTGCAAATAACACAAAGAAATTTTTCTACATTTTGTACTGCGCCTTGCAGCACAGCCATGGGCATTATCACGTGACCAAGATCCAGGGTATCAGCACCTGGTTCATCTTGAAACATCTACATCTTTATTTTGATGAAAATAAATTCTTATCATTTATTGCTGTCCTTTTTACATAGATGAATCTATTTATAAGCAAAAGGAAGAAATGTCTATTTTTTTAATTTCAAATAGGGTGAATTCACCATGCATCGGATACCCTTGTACTTCAACAAGTTCTAGTGATATCGCTACCAACGGAAAATTATAAAAATGGAGTTTAACACTTAGTATGAATTAAAATATAAATATGGGACACAATTATAAGCCTTTTATTGAGAAAATATCACCAAAAATTGATTTTTTCTAAAAAACTCAAAATTCACCATGGATCGGGCATTATTAACCATGCATCGGACAGACGGTATTTCGACCGAAAAATATCATACCTTTATCACAGTGCTTTAAAATCCTTGATATAGATATACTTTTATAATTTATCTAAGAAATAACCCTCAAATTAAATTTATTTGACGAGATCGTTGCACAAATATGGAAATATTCAATATGCCTTATTCTGCCTTTGAAAGGCTTTAAAACGCTTGTAATGCGGTAATTCGCGCCTTTTTCTCATCCGTTAAAATACTCTGGTTTGTAGAAATGAATTGAATCAGATTCAAGACGTAATATATCGATAACTTGTATTTTGACTGTAAATTCAGAGTTTTTATTTTCTATTTCAGCAAAAACCAACTGTCAGTTGGGTTCTGTATGAAAATGGTAGTGATTAACTTTGCATCAGAAAGTGTCCGATGCATGGTTAATTTGTGTCCGATGTACGGTTAAATGAGTATACTAGTAAAAACCAGCTCTAATAAGAATTAAACAAACATTGAAGTGAAATTTCTTTATAATATATGTAAAATTACTAATCTCTGACAAAATTCATCTAAGTCCGACTCGTTCCGTGAAAGTCGAATTTAAAAGAACGATAACTCTAAAAATTGCAATATCATAAATTTCGGATTATGCCCCTTTGATGATGTAAAATATGACGTAACTTCAAGGCCATTCTCGGGGTAATTTTATAACGACATGATGAAAACAATCAGTATCATTAAAAAAATTAAATGTTCATCTTTAAGACAGAAACAAATAAATACACAGAACTCTTAAGTTGAAAGAGAGTTCATTGCCTAAAGTTGTCCGAAGCAAGGTATGTGTCCGATGCATGGTGAACTCACCCTAATTATTTATTTTGCTTTGAAGACAGCCTAAAATAAAAAAGAATCAACTATTTCACCTTTGAATACTAGTATCTTGACGTGCTTTCCTTTCATGGACACTTTGAAAATTGTAAAAGAAATTTGTTAATGCTAAATTTTGTTTGCGGCCGATTTGATGCTTTGCATCAATTTAACTTGTATTAATTTGTAGAACAAATACCATGCAGAGAAGTAACTGTTATCTGTCCATTTTCTCTATTTAAAAATGTGTTTATTATTCATCATTTAAATAAAGATAAAAATTTAGATTACTAAACAAATGTTAAAGCCAGTTTACTCCTGGATATGGAACTTGTCAAAAAAGAGTATTTTTAAAAATAAACTTGGAATTTTATAGTGATTTGATTTACACCATGAATTATATGTACACCAAAAAAAGTCAACGAAATTAGATGTTGAATTTAATTTTGATCTCAAAGAATTTTTTTTTAATGAATGAATTTTATATATGGACTTCAGTAGCCAAACTTTAATAGTCCATAACTTAGGTTCTGAAATCCTGCAATTGCGTTATTGAATGTCAGTGAAGTGATGTAACTATTTATTGTGCATTATAAGAATTGTAATTTGCATAAACAAATAAAAAAATTATCTTATAATTATAAGACGTGCTTTTCATCTTCGACAGAAGGACTTTAACAGAATTAAAACACGTTATAACTTAATAATAAACATGTTTATTTTCCACAAGTTCATCATATTCATCAAATATATTTCCAGGATACCTGAATACAAGCCCATGCATCTGAGTACTAATTCTCTAATTAACTGAAAGTTTTTCACAATGCAAGTGTCTTTAATGGTTGAAAACACAGCTATCTCAACTCAGTCAACTGGAATTCTGATTTTTGCAGTTTGATTCCTCATTTCACTTAACTGTTATAAAATACAAAGTATTATAAACGTTTAATGTAATTTAAAAAAAAATTAAGATATCATTAAAATACTAGTTTATCACTGTTGTCAGATATAAATCACTTCCAATTTCATACCATGTTATGAATGAGTAAACTAGTTCACTAAAAATCTTTATCTTTAAAACAATACTTGTAGGACTATATATTTTCCTAGGACTGTATAGTCATAATTTTCAAAAGAAAGAATGGCTTTAGATTATAGATTTAGATTTTACATTGCACATATTAACTAAAAATCTCTTTCTCATATGCTTGATAAATACAAGACTAGCATTGAAAAAAATCATTGAATTTCCCAAGTTTTGATGTTGTAAAATTGTTAAATTTATATAAAAAATTATTGAAAATGTCTGTTTTTGGTAGTAGTTTTTTTAGTCATTAGAACTGCTACAGAAGGCATAAAAACCAAGGAACATTGTTAAAGTTTCATAAAATCTTTAGAATTAAAATTTGGATGGCTTGTTACTTCAATACTTGAGGCAGATGTAAGAGTTATTGCTCTTTGTTTATACACGATCATTAGAAAACATCTTAGAACTTCTTGCATTTTTAAAATAGAATTAATTCAATAATAAAATTATTATATCTTTTAATTTTTGTTTTCAAAAACTACTAAAATGTTATCATTATTGTTGGGATTAGGAAACACTATAGAGTTATATGAGGATATAGGAGTTATCGTTCTTTGTTTTTGTAACTAATCGTTGTAACCGGCTTCTAAAACATTTTTTGTGACAAAATTTTATTCAAAATATATCTAAACAATGATAACCTATAAAGATATGTTGTTAAAAATTAATAAAATATCATATTTACTGGTGGGACTCATTATTTTTCTGTGGGACTCATGTGGGACTTATTTTCCCCGTGGGACTTGTTTTAGTATGTCCCCCATTTTTGTGTTGACTAGTCGGTATTTTACGAACCCAATTAGGTAAAAAATCCGGAATTTTTCAAAATCGGTAGAAACGGCAGTTTAAAAAGAAATCGGTAGACAGTCGGTAGGGATGGCTAAAAATCGGTAGACTCCCGATAAATTCGGGAGAGTTGACAGGTATGAATTCATCATGCTTTTATGAATCAATCAATAATATCCCTTTGAGTTGCCAGTAATATTGACCTACCATTATGATGAGAGGATGGTTGTTCTTTAATTCGCTGGAGTCGGATGTGTATGGTCGGGCCGACACATTTAGTGTGAAGTCCTCATTGTAAACACTCCCTGAATGAAAATATTACAGTTAGTTTTAAGATTTTCTATAACTGTTTGTACACTGAAGAAAGCATAATAAACTGTCTAAAACCTGTTCTAACTTCAAAAGTTTTTCTTCTGAAAACATTCACATCAGATGGTGATCATGCTTAGAAAAAAATTAGGTCAGCTCAGACTTTATACAATGACTACAAGAAAAGACAACATCAAAACACTTTACAAAAAAAATAAAATGAATAGTTCTATTGAATATGTCGCTCCTAAAAGTAATCATTTAGAAAGATGTTCATAAGCAAAAGGAATGAATTAAAAGAATTTCTTTTAAAAAATCTTTTCTTACAGGCTATTAAATTTGCAAATTTGCTATTTTTGGTCAAAGCCCTAGAATTTTTCCTGATAATAAGTCTTTTATTTCTTCTTTTTATATTAACAAATTGCCTTCTCTAACAGGTCGGAGAGAATACTCGAAATCGGGTATTATCCGTGAAATCGCGTATAATACTCGATATTAGGGTATCGTTGAATCCGCGAAATCGGGTATTCCGTGCAACTTTCTATAAAAACAAAAGAATTAAGCAACGGCGCATTATGCCAGTAACAGTTACTTGTACATCAGTATCTTGTGGATTTATTTTTATTAAACCTAATTCATAAGGTTGTCAAATAAGTTTAAAATCACACGACAAACACAGCTGGGGTACCAAAGAGGACGCAATGGCGTTATTATTTTTCAATATAATTTCTAAAAACAAATAACTACACTCGCTTGTCTTTATTTCCCATTAAAGTATTCCATATACTTAATTTTCTAATTTGTGCAATATTCACAAAATGTGAAACTTTAAAGAAATTAAACGACTAACGAAGTGTTATGTATTTTTACTGAAAAATGTATGGCGTCCCTTTTTCGTGAAATATAAATTATTCCTTACAGTTAGAGAGTACAGTATAAGCGAGTCATAATTGTATATCTCTGCAATAATAGAATACCAACGTTTTTATAAAGAAGAAAATAATATAAGATGAAATAAATACCCACGGGAAAACAGTTTGAAAATAGCTAATTGAAGGTGAGTATCTTTTTTATGTCAATTTAGCATGAAATTTTTATTCAAAGACACCGTAAATTTTTTGGTTGCATTTTAATCGATACAAGATATACTATTTTACCTTTATTTTATGCATTTGTGTGAAAATTGAGAGCGAGAAGCCATATGAACAGGATTTTCTTGTGTTTTTTTTTTTTTGGGGGGGGGGGGTATAAATAAAAATCAAATGTGTACATCTTTTCATGAAGTTAAAATACATTGTTTATGAACATGTTAATGAACAAACTGAAATAATGGAATGTTCAATTGCCTTGAAAACTCTTGTCTTACTTTTTGGGAATATAATTCCTCATCGGACATTAAAATTTCATAAAAATCGTAGCCACTTCCTTTCTTTATTATACTATTTGATAGACAGGGTAAATTTTACCTCTTTACCTTCTATATTTTTTTTTATATCGCTATCTTATACCTCATTATAATATGCTAATACAACGCACTATCTGATTGGTTCTAGACAATATGTCACAGTTTTCTTTTAGTTATTTTAAGAGATGTCTCTTGGACACATGTAGAACACAGTTGAGGTTGTTTTGTCAGAGGTGGTCAAGAAGCCTTTAGCCTCCCCCCCCCTTTTTGAAGTCGCCAAGAAATGGTAAAATATTGATGACTCAGCGAAATTAAACGATCAACAGTTATGTTCTCTCATACGCTGTATTCCTGAAACTTTCACTGTCTCTGCTAAAATGTTGAAGACATATTCTGCAAATATGTTTGAATGATAAATAAAAAAGAAAAGATTTTCAAAAAAAGAGAAAGAGGGTTCTTTTAGCCAAAATTTTAGACATTTTTATCATTACATTATTTATACATTCATAAATAAATTTGATTTTATGCACAAGATGAATGTGAAAGTAATTAATGACGCATAATTAGATACGATAAACAATCCCTTGTTTACACATGGCATCATATCTGGTGTGTGAAATGTGTTTCCGTATAATTTTATTTATTTACAAATTGTTCATGTTTGTCGTGTTGATGTGGAATTATTATAAATTCCCGAATTCTGATACTTTACAATTCTGTTGTGTTGGGAATGAACCTTAGGAAGATGCATAAACTTTCAACCTAAGGAAAAATATAAAGCAAATCGAACGCCTTTTTGTGTGCAGATCATGAAATGTACTGAGGTCCACGGGAATTTGTTGTCCTGAGCGCATTAATCTTGAAGCCCAAATTCTTACTTGGCTAGTGATACCTTTAGAAAACATGTGTATCCAGATGAAAGTTAACTCGGCAAGATGCGCCATCCCATTGTATAAGATTTATTAGGTGATTACACCTCCTATTCCCGATTTCGCGGATTCAACGATACCCTAATATCGAGTATTATACGCGATTTCACGGATAATACCCGATTTCGAGTATTCTCTCCGACCTGTCTAATGTTAAAAAGAGACAAACTGATATCAAGGATAAAGTTTCTCAATTTCCTTTTTTGTCTTATTTCTTAATTCAGAAGTATTAATTATCCAATTACAAATATCAGATATGGAAAATAAATGTAGGTACAGAAAATAAAAGTAGCACCTGTTGCCTTTAACCTTAAAAGAAATAATACAGTGTGACGTAAACTGAAATTTAAAACAATAGATACAAGTACACTAAAACTTAAATTTTGAAACACAGACTACCAAATCTAACATTGTTTTTTCATTCAATAAACTGCTACAGAAATCTCACCAGTCATCCTTCCCCGCTCTGCAGGCATGCAAAAAGCATAAGACATCCATAGCAAAACTAGGCAAAAAATTAAATGGCTACTAATGACTTAGCATCATGCTATAACTTGTCTAACTAACCAAGGTTCCTTTTTATATCCACTTAAAAATCAGAGAACCATCAGCCTACTTTATTATTAAATGAATACAACTTTCCTTTTGCTTTACAAAACAAGAAAAATTTGACATCATTTCTAAAAATATTTTCTCCTCTCACAAACACCCCCTATCCTGACCCCTCACAAGTTTCTCTCCCCCACACAATCCTATTCCCTCTCTAATATACCTACAGTACCTGGCCATAATACAGTACGCAAAATGGCGGCCGTTTCAATAAAATGTTTTGACACCTGAGATTTCGTTCGTCATTTTTTCACTAAGAATGAAGTGGAATATGTCTTACCTTATTAATATTTCGTAATATATCCCTTTGCCTTTATGACAGCCTTAAGTCTCTTTGGGATAGACTTGTATAATTTTTTTATAGCCTCGGAATCGATCGACACCCAAATTTCTTTTGCGACTCGAATTAAGTCCTGCCGATTTTTAATGTCCTGTAACCGGTGTTCTAGTCGAACTTTGATTGTTCTCCATATATTTTCTATAATGTTAATATCGGGAGATTGACTTGGCCAAGTAAGGGTAGGAACATTATTTTCTTCTTTCCAAGCGACGGTCTGTCGAGATTGGTGAACGGGGCAGTTATCTTCTTGTAATATCCACGGACTTTCGCTAAATTCTTTAGCAACAAGAGGCCACAAATTGTCATCCAAAACAGAGATATACTTCTCAGAATTAATATTTCCCTCAACTTCTGTTAAAGTTCCGACACCATGGTAAGACAAACAGCCCCAAAACATGGCTGATATACCCGAGTGGGGGGAGTGATTACTGCACATACCGAGACAAGCTGGCTGAAGTCGTTCACCGGGTTTCCTCCAGACATGTACTTTCCTGTCCTTGCCTAACACAACTTTCATTTCATCACTGAAAATAACTTGTGACCAGTTTTGTTCAACTGTCCAGGCCAATTTAGTCCGGCACCAGGAAATTCGGGCTTGGCGATTATTTTTAGAAATCGTTATTTTCTTAGAAACACAGCATCGCTGGTAACACTGTTCCTTTAACCTTCGTCGAACTGTCCTGCTAGAAACTTGCTGGGGTAAAGATTCGTTTAAACTGCTGGTTAAATCAGACAAAGTCTGTCGCCGATTTTTCTTGACCAATCTTTCTTTAGAACACACGATCCCCCCATTCACTCACCAATCTTCTCCTGCCCGATCTTCCTCTGTTCTCCACTGAACCCCTTTCTTGATTTCTTTTCAACACCTTCTGCACAGTATTTGGACTAATTCCTATAAGTTCTGCAATTTTTCGGCTACTTAACCCACTATTAAACATAGAAACGATCGTCTGCTTTTTATCTGTCGACAGGTCTTTTCCTCTCGTAGCCATTTTGTATGACGTACTAATCTATTCTAAGAATAGATGAACGGAACCCCCATTTTACGTGACGTCAGATATGACGATTATGTATGGATGCACATAACTGTCAAAACTTGTTACTTTCAATTTACCGAGATATAGAGAAAGAAAATGCATGTTTATTTTTTTTTATTTTTTACGGCCGCCATTTTGCGTACTGTATTATGGCCAGGTACTGTACTTGCTACAGACCACTCATTTGTCCCCCTCTTTCATACCCCCACCTAATCCAAATCCTTCAATTACCAATCTCTCATACTTCCCCTTTCATATATCCACTGATCTAAACCCCCATCTGTCCCTCTCTCCCACTACTCCTATCCCCTTCTCTCTCATCCACTCACATCTCTCATTTATCCCTTTATCCCCCCTATCTATCATACACACACCTGACCCCTTTCTCTTACTTCCCCTCTCCATACACTCACTGATCCCAAACCTCCAAATGTCCCTTTCCCCACTCCCTCTATCAAACACTGACCTGACCCCGACCCCTCGCTGGTCCCTCCCTCTGTCCAGTTGGAGTACGTATCGTCCAGGAACTCGTAGTTAAACGTACACTTGTAGTCGGGGTGCTCTGGGTTCCTATTGTTTGTCGTCATACAGCGAAGAAAAGCCTCCTCTGCTATTTCTGTAAATACAATTATCTACTCTCTAGTTTGGGTCTGTCTTAATTATATAATTTAATTCTAGTTGTAATGCTGTATTTGATTGGATATAAAATTTACTTCATATCGTATAAAATAGGTTGCCTACGTCACAATGACTTACGTCAGAAACGTATCAATCCGCCTGACGTTACATTCAAATTTTGTACAAATTGAAGTCATCTTGTTAAAACAATCATCTTTTTTACTTACATCAAATGAATGGAAATTAAATTATAAGTAATGAATTTAATAGCTACCCATTTTTACGGCATAAACTGGGTTGGAACAGTTTACGCTTTTTTTTAAACCGCTTCACGGTTAATAAAGCATAAACTGCCCCAACCCAGTTTATACCCTATAAAATGGGTAGCTATTAAATTCATTCCTTAAATAAAGAAAAATGAATACCTTATATTTTTTGCACACATATCGAAAAACTATTCACCAATAATCTAAAAATTATGTAATTTCTTGAATAAGTAAATATTTTCATTCATTAATTCAGTATAGATACTGATCTTGACCTGGCATTTTCTTGATGAGTTTCCTCATGGGTGTGGTACGTAGGCCTGTGGCTATGTCTGGGGTCTCATTCCTCATGGCTTCCTCCCACTTGTCACTGTTTATGATGACCGACGCAACATCACTAGAAAAACAAAAATATATTTGAGAAGATAGTCATTACTACAAATACAGCAGAGTGGATGTCTCGATCTCCATGATTAATAGTTTATTGAATTAAAGTGGTTGCTTATGGTCAGTTATTCTTCATAACTTACATTACCTTTTTTGTTGTAAATAACTAAGGGGTTTTTGTCTCGTTTTTAAAAAATATTCTCAACCTAAACTTTGTTATTCCTGTCTCACAGTTTTTTATGTCACTTACGGTTTATTGTTGTCAATAGCCAGATCCAGACAGTTGTTTCCGTCCGTGTCTCGTTGTGATACGTTAGCATTGTGTTCCAGTAAACACTTGACGACATCAGCGTGTCCATAACGAGAGGCCAAATGAAGGGGGGTGGTCTACAAAATTATAAATACATTTACATGTATTCATCAAACACTTCAGCAATTAGTAACATTTTTTTTTTTATTTATTTATTGTCAAACTTTATCTTAATAGATAATGTTTGCATAAAAATTAAACAATTAATGAATGTTTTAACTACATCACTAGTCGAATTGTCACTATCAAGTGGAGGTGTGAAGAAATGATAAACGATAAACAGAATAAAGAACTTGGTCTGATAAACATGGAGAACTGACCTTCGTTTTATCCATAGGGTCCACCTGTGCGTCAGCGTCCAGTAAACACTTGACCGTTTTTAACCAACCCTTAGCAGCCGCACAATCAAGGGGGGTCCATAACACAGAGTTTCTAAAATTTTATAAATTTAAAGATAAAAGTTACAGAATCAATTTAGAATCAATTAAGTAATTAAAATAAACTAAGATGCATCAGAAAACAGACATTAATAAAAAACTGTACTCTTAAATGAAATCTTCTGCACCAAGAATGTAGTCTCCATCTGTGTGTTGCACTGAATCTGGTATATTTGCAACACTGCAGATTTCAGACATGCTGTCATGACTTTAAGAATATTTTCAAGAGTATCAAGCAGATCGAATTTTTATTGTTCACATCCTTCACTCTCATTGAACAAGTGTTGAAAATATATGAAATCAATTTCTAAGACTAACCTTGCGGCGACGTCTGCTCCGTTTTTGATGAGGATCATGGCGACTTTGGTGTGACCGTGAAGTGTGGCCAGATGTAAAGCCGTGTTAGAGTCCTCATCTTCATCATTCACGGATGAGTGATCACGAAGCACCATCTCTCGCACAACACTGCAAAACAAGAGAGTTAAAACTAGAAAGTCCTTCAGATTTAAGAACATTGTGTAACTTATTTCTTAACAAATCTGGAATCCATATCATCCAATGCAAGTTTTTTTCTTAAAATTCAAACATTTTGATGAAATCTTTGTAAAGATTGAATAAAACAATAGACAAAAATTAATCTCATCTCGGAGCCACTTACTTAGTTCTTCCGTTTTTAGCCGCCAGATGCAGTGGAGTCTGCTCTTCTTCGTTCTTACAATCCAGGTCAGCCCCGTTCTCAATCAGACACTGTAATCATGGTAACAATAAATTAGCTATACTTCGATATACAATATGCCCCATTCGTTCTAGTATACAGGGTCATCAAAACTTCCTGAATGTAATAAGACATCTGGCCAACAACAACTAGCCTGTCTAGTATCTATATCCTGTAAGTTTCTTTACATCGGTTTAATTGTTCAATGTTGTGATTTTTGGTCTGGATCTGATATGTCAAATGAATATGTTTCATGACATTTTTGGTATCATGAAAAGAAGAGTGTACTTTATAAAACCTACCCTAACAATACCAAGGTATCCTTCCTGAGCTGCGATGTGTAGAGGGTGGTTGTCATAGCGATCTCCAACATCCACCAATCTCCTGACGTCAGGGTAGGCCAACATGGTCTGGAAACAGAAAACCACAGATATGACAGAGAAGACAAGTAAAAGGGTCTAATTAATTGGTGATTGTATAATCATGACTTGAAGGGAGTATGCCTGATCCACTGTGGATTCACTCTTTCATCATAAAATTTCAGGGATCAGACCTAACTTGAAAGGAGTTGCAGGGAGCTGTACATGTGACTGATGATTGAAATTGCATCCATTTTTCATTCACTTTCTCTTTTCTTTTTTTGTTCAAAAAAAAAATTAAAATTCTACCGATTAAAGAGGCATTAACTTTCTTCAAAATTAATACTATAAATATCTTTTTATTAGTCTCTAAGAGAGAAATTCATTTTTGCATACTTACACGAGACAGTGTGCTTGCAAAATATTCTCAAATATAGTATTCCTTGGGATTATATAGAGCAATAACCACAATTAGGGGAAAATTTTGTTTCGCTTATTAAGAGAAAATGATTATCTTGCGAAAATAGTGATCTACAGTACTCCTTTTAGCACTTTAAAATACAGCACACCCTGCTTAACACATAGAAGAAATCCTTCACCTTGAGTGCCTCCAGTTTGTCTTCCTCCGCAGCGAGATACACTGCGGTTTTGTCGTTTTTATCCACCGCCTCGTAATCGGCGCCTTTCTTCAGCAGCGCGTCCAGCGACTCAGCGTGACCAGAGTACGCCGCCATCAGGAGCGGCGTGTAATTATCTCTGTCTCGCTTCTCCATAGGAGCTTTCCTGTACAAGACAATGTGTCATACTTATCTTTCATTGTTCTGTTTACATTGTAAAATCATAGTACTGAAAGTATTGATACTCTTATTAACTTTAAAATAAATTAACTAAATCATCTCAGCATTAAACATATTTAAATAATGAAAATCATCTGAAAACTACACTTTGATATTTAACTGATATTCCATTATACTAGTAAAACAATTGATAAGCAAAAACATTTGAACAAAATAATGAAATCCTCTTCAATGCATTAATACTCCTTTGAAAGATATTCTTATTTTAAAATGAGGTAATTTTTTTTTATTTTCTCATTTAAATTTACAGGGAGATGATGTTTAAGCCTTCGTAGGTTGACCTACATTTCAATGAGGAACTCTACTACGTCTTTGTGGTTGAAGCCTGCGGCGATGTGAAGGGGCGTGGCCATCTCGTCGTTCAGAGCGTCTATTCTGGCATGGTTACGGACCAGCAACTTCACACACCTGTGCAGTAACAAAGATTGTAGATGAAATCTTTTAAGTTAATTCTTTTTCATTCAAGTGTCATAAAAAAATTTACAAGGCAAAAAAAAACTCACATGTGCAAGTTTTACCTAATATTCTGTTTTTAGCTGCTAGATGGAAGGGTTCACTTAATCACTTATGACTATGGGGTAAACAATACCTTATATCCCCTGCCTTGGCTGCCAGATGTAAGGGGTACATGTAGTTACTACTCGGGGTGTTGACGTCTGACCGCTTCTCCAGACAGAGTTTGACCACGTCATAATGTCCGTTCTCTACCGCCAGATGTAAACAGGTGTTCTGATCGCAGTCTCTGTCTGTCACCATCTGGAGACACAATCAGGATATCATTATACAAGGTATAAGCAAGAAATTACTTTAAACAACTAAGTTAAGTATTTCTTGCGATTTTGATATCATATTTACACATATTGAACTTTCTACTCTTTGAACAAAGACATACAAGTACTTTCACGACTTTTTTCATGAATAATAAAATAGTGAATATTTGTTGCCAAAAAACTGCATAAAGATTTTTTCCTCTACTCTAGATTGCCAAAGTCATAAATCAAATATGCTGCTATGTATTCAAATGACAAAAATAAGAAAGAGACTACAAAGAGTTTGCTGAAGTGTTAAACACATAAAAACAAAGAGCCATGACTTCCTTACGTTAGAGATGGTGACCCAGCCGTCCTGTTTGGCTCCAGCCTGGAACAGCAGCTGTACAATCTCGATGTTACCCTCAGATGCCGCGCAGTGGAGGGGGGTCAGGTCCTCATTATCTTTACACCTCAGCTGGGCCCCCGCATTAATCAACATCCTGGCTATCTCCACGTGGTTATGAGTGGCGGCCATATGTAACGCTGTCATCCCCTGCTTGTCTTCAGCCTATTTTAATTAATTATCATATCATATAGTACTTTTAATTATATGTTTATTCATTTGTTGCATTGTAAATTGTATTAATGTTGTTAAGAAATTTGAAAGGTACTTTGATCTGTTTCATTAAAATTATTTGTCTAATAAATGGGATGAACAAAATCATCATGGGTACAAGTGGTTATGATTTGAAATTCAAACTTGTCCCTGGGGATGAGTTATCACCGAAATTCTTTCCTCACTAAATCATAATTCCTGGTCTTATATATGCCCTTACCTCAATGTTGATGCCATTAAACTGCAGTAGTTCCTTTGTGGCGAGTTCATTTCCTCTCATGGCCGCGTAATGTAGGGGAGTTAATCCATACTTATCTCCTCGGTTCATGTCTGCTCCGTTCTTTATCAGGTATATGACAACAACATCCTGTTTACCAAAGTCCCCTTCTGATTGGCTGGTAGGCATCGCATTCGTCTGAAGGAACCAATCAAATTATCTCTGTCAGTGTTAAATTTTATCAGTGCCTAAGCATGATTACGTTACTGGCTATTGCATATACAATTATTATAATAAAAAGAGAATCAACAGATTTAACTTAACCTGGTATTGTATCAATTCCATATTCATAAGCAACATACGTAAGATTCTAAGAGTGTTCTTAAATTTTAAATGAACATTTTTTCTTCATCTTCTTGAATAAAAGTAAGCCTGCATTTGCATAATAAACCCATGCTACATGCATAAAATATAGCTGCAATTGCTTGAAGAGAAAAATATATTTTTTTTTATAGTTCACTACAAGTGTCATTACTTAAACCTGATATCATCCAAAAAGTAAAGAGGGTTTTCATTCGTTGTCCTAGCTGCCTTATCAATTCTTCAGAAAATATTTTTTTTTCCAAATTTACTCGCTTAAAATTATTTCTTTGTTTACTGCCACCTTCAATGGACAGAAATTCAATTGATTTTGTTAATTCACAACATGACGTGAGGCTTTGTATAAACCACTGCAAGTGTCAAAGTCACTTTATGTTTGAAAAATTATGTGTAACATTGGAACATCAAAGTCATTAATGTAACAAAAACCTAAGTATCATGTTAACTGTAATGTAGAAGTGTAATGTAATCACAGTGCAACACATTTGATTGTAATCGAGTACACCCTAGTTTGGATGTATACCTGTCTTATTAAAGACATTAGTGTAATTTTATTCAGGAAGAATAGGAACCACACTGGAAAACGGTGAATTCCAAACTAACAGTGAATGATTAAATTTGATAACGCTGGTGAATTCCACGTGATAACTAACAGTGAAATCCACAGGGTAACTAACGATTAGACTCGAAATGGCCGAGGGTGGTCGACGCTTTCCAGCTGACTTTGTCTTGGATTTCTTTCCCTAGAAAATGTTTCACAAGTTAACGATGAGACGGGCAAGAGGAAAAGGAAAGGCAAGAAGTTAGAGATTTATACCCAAAATTCTGTATGAAAAAGTCTTATCTCTGAAGTACAAGATGTAGAAATATTCATGCAGTTAAGTAGCTCTCAAGAATTCAAAAGAAAATAAAAATTAGCCATATATAGAGCAAGAGTTTACGATAAATTACAATTATGCATGCTCTCCAGAGACCTGTACATGAAGATAAATCCCAAAATGATAAACTGGAACACATGCTGTCCTGATAAAAGAGCATAGAACATATTGTCCCTCAAAATATACCACAATGAAAATAAACATAGCATATACTATTGATGTCTGAGGCCATACCTCCAATAGGGTTACCTCCCCTAGCTCCTCCTAAAACACAATTTAACTCCTGTTTTTAACTGCATTTATCCTAAATTTACCTAAAATACTTACTAGGTCCATGTGTATTCTAGCTATTTTAATATTTTACCTGGAATGTGCTAGCTATATCTTCATTTTTTCCCATAGACTAAGTTTAGATTATAAGAAAGTTATTTGAACCAGTGCTCATATTTTTCTTCTGTATTAGTTGTATCAGAATTAACACAGTACTTAGCCTTCAGCTGGATTCAAATTATGTTTTCAAATAACCATGATTTCCTCTTGAGTTCTTTATATCTGATATTTAATCTTCATTCCATTTATGATGTTTATCTAACCTATAGCTGGATGTAATAAGGTAACAAAAATGTTAGATCCCCACCTCTCGATCCTCCAGGACTAGCTCGGATCCTCTCCTCTGTTTCTCTCTCTTGTAACGAGCCGCATAGTGTAATGGAGTCAGCGCCTCCTCATCCAGCGAGTTTATATCTGTAACAAGCCGAAATACAAAAAATTATTTTCTCATAAGACTTTAGCTAATGGAGCATTTCTAACTAACCTGCTAGTGAATAATCAATGAAGCGATGCATCTTTAATATTAATCAGAAATTTTTTTCAAGATAGTCCTGAAGAGGGTATCTTTTAAATTTTTTTTATAGAAAGCCATATACCGTATATCAGGATTTTTCCGCGTGAATCCAATTTCCGCTTTGTTCGCAACGAGTTCTGAATCGCGGAAAATAAAACAGCGTAAATTTAATACAAAGTTTTCTTCCTGTAGTAGAGTTATTTCTTAATGCTTATATCGTAGAGAGTAGAAATAGCGGGACCAGAGGACAAGCGCAAAATACCGGTAATAGGTAGAAGCCCTTATTGTTTGTTTAGTAATTGACAAGCTAGTTAATTATATGGGTCACATTCCTTGCGAGAAGCTATCAAAACTAATTAAACCTGAGCTGCTAGTCAGTTTGGAACAGTACATGAACTATTATTGTTTAAATCTTAAAAAAAAAATATCCGTGGATTTGAGAGTTAGTATGCAACACAGGGTGTGTAAATCTGCTGAGCGGGTCTTCCGAAATTGACGAGGTGAACGTCGATCGATCTATTTCTCACCTGTATGAAGTAACTCAAACTTAATGACTTTACATTTTACATCCAATTCCTTCATAGGCTTAAATAATTGTTAATAATAAAATCACTGGGACTTTGAAATAGTGAAAATTTGATTCGCGTAAATTAGATATACTGATTTAGGTTCTGATTCGCGGAAAAAACATGACGCGGAAAAAAACTGATATACGGTACTTCATAATCTTGTCTTAAGTATACTACTGTAATAGAAAACCTGGTCCATTTACCTGCCCCAAAGTTGTGTTAGAAGTTGGACTATTTCATACTGGTTGCTAGAGAATGTAAAGCTCACCTGCCCCAAAGTTGTGTAGGAGTTTGACGATTTCTTGATGGTTGTAGCGAGCGGCGTAATGCATGGCGGTCACGCCTTCTTCGTCGCGCATGTTGATTTTCTTCTTCACGTTTCCTGTGATCGACTTTAGCAGAATCTCCATACTGCGCGTGTCTCCATTACGGGCACACTAGAGAAACAACATAAAAAATTATAAACAGAAAACTATATAACATTATTACCTCCAACACTGAAGAACAAGCGAAGTTTGAAATTATTTTGAGAATATTTCATTTAGGTACCTATCAAACTTTCCTCTTCAAATCATGGTTTGGAATTAGATAATTTTTCTTTCCATGAATAGTAAACAATATCCAATAAATAACCCCTTATCAGGTTAACATGGTGAAATAATGACTAGAGACCTGGCCCATCAAGGTGACCTGACACAGACTTATTTGACTTTAGTAGTATTACCTTTATCATTTTGTACAATTATGTACACTTTGTCAATGGTAAAACGCACATACTTGTAATAGTAATTTGTACATGTACAAATCTTGAGACAAAATACACTTGAGACTACTTAACATTTCTTAGATTTATTTGGAAGATTATCTGTAAACTTAGAAGGGACAAAATCAAAAGCATGTGTTATCTGATTTTTCTTCTATTTCCTTCTGTTCCTCTCACTTTTAGTCGTTAATGATGCAGATTTAAGGGGAGGAGACCCCGGCAAATTTCGCTTTTATTGAAGCCACTAATTAGTCCCCACAGGTGATAATGAGTTGTTTTCATAATGGTTATATTGAAGTACTCCCTGGTGGCTGTTGTTACAGTCAGCAACAGAAACTATCCCTAACTGACCAGTTGATATAAAAAGGATTGAATAATTAACTTTTCACCGTTACGGTACATGTTTTTATACTGCATGTTCTTACAAAATAAAATCAATATAATCACTGTTAAATTCTTTGTTCCTACGTATATCATCATGATCATAAGGACAAGTTGAGGCTAAATGTAATATAGGAACCCTCACAGATCTAGAAACAAGAGGCCCACGGACCACATCGCTCACCTGAGCACTGTGGCTGGGAAAAAGTAGAAAATGGATAAATATTGAATAGTTTATATCCAAAAGTAGTCCCATGACCAATCATGGCTTTGCTATGCTTGATAAGATGATTTTTAAAGAATTTTCCTATTATATATGTCTAGATGTAAAATTTTGATTGGCCATTGTGGCCCCGCCCTAACCCCGGGGGTCATGATTTTAACAAACTTGAATCTACTTTACCTGAGGATGCTTCCATATAAATATGATCAATATTATAGCCTTGTTATTCTTCAGAAGAAGATTTTTAAAGAATTCCCCTTTATATTTCTATGTTAAACTTTGGGTGGCCATTTTGGCCCCTGTCCTACCCCCTGGGGTCATGATTTGAACAAAAATGAATCTACACTACCTGAGGATGCTTCCATATAAGTTTCATGTTTGCTGGCACAGTGGTTCTTGAGAAGAAGATTTTTAAAAGATACTACAAATTTTTCAATCATTACCAATTATCTCCCCTTAAATTAGGGTGTGCCCCTTCATTTGATCAAACTTGAATCCCCTTCTCCCAAGGATGCTTTGTGGCAAGTTTGGTTGAAATTGGCCCAGTGGTTCTTGAGAAGAAGTTGAAAATGTGACAACGACGACAATAACAGACATTGGACAAATTGTGATCAGAAAAGACCCTTAACTTTGAATTTAAAAATGCACTGTTTATAGCTATTCATTAGCCTAAATTTGAAAAAGCTAATGGTTTATTCCTGCGTACACTTATGATGAAATACAAGCAGCATTCAGCATGTTCAGCAGTACTCAAACATTTGATATAAGTCCTGTGAATTTTATGAAAAATGTAAATTAATGCAATTGGGGAATAATTATGAGGTTGAAAATTGTCTTTTCAAGGAACAGAAAGAAATAATTTCATTTAAACTTTTAATGACTCATATTCTATGTAATCTGTTTAGTGTTATAGATAAACGATGACAAAATTTATTTGTTTGGATTTGTTCTTCTTTATTTTAGATTGGGATTGAACTAAAAAAAGGCGGCTTGACGATTTTGCTTTTATTGAATTTCAGATATATTGAAATAATTTGCATGGTCCCCTGTATTTCAATATATACGGAGTAGGCTGTACATTATCTTGCTTACACTTACCCGTTGTAATGTGACGTTTAAGAGGTCAGCTGTATCTCTATAACCCTTATCATGCTTTATAAAATTTGTATGATATTATAACAGGGTGCTGTATAAAACAGTAAAATCATTTTTTTAAATATTGGTGTCTTTAAATTACAGTAGAATTTTTATTTATAATATATCTCATTTACCTGATGTATTGTGAGATTGAGGAGGTCCACTGTATTTCTATACTTTATCTCACCGACACCTACCTGATGTAATGTTAGATTTAGGAGGTCTGCGGTATCGCTGCGTTTCATTCCACTGGGGACGACCTGCGGCTCCTCTTCATCGTCCAGGAGGTTCTTCATCTCGACGCCGTTTGCTTTCTTCTCATCTTCATCCTCCGGGCCGGTCACGCTGAGCGTGGTCCGGTACGACCCCTGGATGTTGTCCATGTCAAGGTCAGGGCTAACTCGGGTCAGGGTGATGGGTGGCCGGTCAAGGCTAGGGCTATACCGGCTTAATGCTCAGGGTGATGGATGGATGTCAATCAAATCTATAGCATAAACAAAAAATAACAGATATGTCTAATTTGTCATACCTTCACAGTTAGATTAAGTTTTTCTTCTCAAAGGGTTTAACAATCCGTCTCTCATATGAATGAGTGGTTCTTGATAGTTTGTTTAATCTTAAACATTTTTCTACATGCCACAATGCTTGCGCATGGTATACTTATTATTTGGTATACTTATTATTAATATTAAAATTTCTCTCACTGATAAATTGCAATGTTTCGCAATAAACAGTCTTATATATTATTAAGATAGAATCCCTTTGTATCTTGTTACGATTTAGCTCAGTTTAGAGTTCAGTATTACAAAATGATCGCGGTCTATTTACTTCGAGAAAATTCGGGCGTGACTACATTGCGCAATGCATGCAGAAAAAACAATACTTGCAAAATCGGATAAACTTGCAGTATGATATTTTAAAGTCCTACCTTTCTCTGATATTTGTCCTTGTTCTGTGTTTCGCTGCTTCTTAATCAGAATTCAGAAAATGCCAACGTTTTATCATGATTTCCGAGGTTCATTCATCCGTCAACATATTTTCGTAGCCATCGCTGCTTTTTTTGTTTATATAGTCACGTGACACAATACTTGTTTGACTAGCTATTTTTAGATGCACTAAATGTAAGAGTCAATATTGTGAATTTTTTTTTTTAATCACATCTGTGACATTTATTCTCCTAAGTCAAAAATAAACCCAATAGAAAGGTCAATTTGCTTCAAGATCACAACTTAACAATCAGATCTAGTGTGATTACAGTGGCGGATCTGCCCCCCCCCCTCCTTCAATATCCGTGAAACTTTGGAAAATAAAAAAGTCTTTTTTTTTCTATTTACTGACTTGCAACGCACGATATACAGGCCAGTAGAAACTGAAGCTACAGTGTATTTCCTTTCTGCTTCTGTGTCTACAGGCTAACTGTGAAAGCACAGATTTAACCCATGCCCAGATCTATAGGGGGGTCTGGAATCTGCCGTTAAACCAAGTAAGAAGTGACAAAGCATTAGAAGTCAAAATTAAGTTAACCACTACACCCCTCCCACGAAATAGGAAAAGGAAATACAAAGGAGAGGACGTTCTAAGTATTAAGTACTTGTGTCCAATCCTTTTGTTGTAACATCTTAACAATAAAATATGTTCAAACCAAATAGGAATTTCACGTTTTGGAAAGGTTTTTTTTCTTAAATGTCAACAAATTTCTGAGTTGGATTTTTTTTTGTTGACTGGATTGGACCACCCCCACCCCCTTGGATAAAATTCCTGTAAGCTGAGGTGCAAAGTGTGGGTAGACAAGAAGCTTCCTCTCCATATGTATGGGGGGATCAAAGGGTGAATATTTGCAAACTCAGACATCTACAACTTTAATTTGACCAGTGAAAATAATATTGTAGATGTATTTACAGTTTATAGGCTGATGTGAATTTTAAGACCACTTAACAAAACTGAGAACTCTTAACTTGTCGATCCTATTGCTCTGCTTAAACTTCCTCAATGAATAATCTTCAATTTTCTACTAACCAAATATAACTCAAGTTATCAATTTTATTTCCTGCATATATTATATGGACTCATGTTGTTTTCGATGAAGTTTTTTGATAAAGACGTAATACTAATAACACTTGAACTTTGGATTAAAATAATTTCCAGCTATATGAACAATTTTTTCCTTTAATATAAAGCAAAACTGTAAACATAATCGGATAGGAGAGTATGATTTAACCCCCTTCACCGCAGTCACGCATTTTAACGCAATAGTACCGTAATTAGGGGAGTACAATACGCACTTTTTTCCTAAAATAAATTTCTGTGAGAAAGGGATGCGTATTTTACATCACAATGGGATTTTGACAAGTTTTTCTTTCAGGTGCAACACGGCTATCATACGTACATACCGTAGTATTACCTAGAGACATATGCAATTTCTTTTGTTAATTGCCATATTTTAAACTTCGGAAAGTTATTGTTGGAAGGTATGCTTCTTAAAAATGTCACTTTCATAATCTTTTTATGCCCAAATAACATGAAAAAGTAAGTTAAAAGTAATTTGAGCTGCATGTTATGAAGAGAGTTCATTAAATAACTCGTTGATGCACTTTTTATCGATGCAATTGACATTCATACCCCTTTAGCAAGTTTTAATTCGTGATTGTTAAAATAATATCAAATATATTTAAAATCTGAAGCAGCCAAAAGAAAGAAAAATCATTTTACATTTAAGATATTAAAAGTGTAATTTATGTCCCATACAAGAAATGTATTTAAAAACCGTTTTATTTTATGTACCCATAACAAATATAGTACGGTTTGGATGATGGGAGTGTTCTGGTTTGGATGCAAGTTCAACATCTATATGTTACGGTTTGGACGGTCTATAGTTTCAAATTCTTGAATCCTGTAGAGCTATGCCAAAAAATTCACAGGCTCATAAGAAGTCACCTTTCCCTTCTTCATACATTGTTTTTATGTACAGTTGATTTCATAAAAATATATGTTGAATCCCTTTTTCTCCACACAAATAATCTATTTAAAGGAAAGTTTTCGATCTTGTCCCGTTTTTTCTTTAAAAAAGATACTATGTGTATGATAACATAAAATACATGACTGTAAAATATGTAAAATAAAATGAAAAAAAAAAAATAAATCGTATAATGCATATCCCGTCAACAGTCCCGTCCCATTTTATAAGGCAGATTATCCCACGTTTCCAACTTTCGTTGATGCTCTTGCATCGCCCGCGAGGCGCACTGGTTAGAGCGTCTGCTCTCGAGTCGCGAAATAAGGAGCTAGTCAATCCTTATGTCGCGGGTTCGAATCCAACTGTCCTTCGAATAAGACAATATTGTACCATAGTTAGGTGTGATTTCTTTTGTTAAAAGTATGGGTTTTCTGTACATAACCCACACTTTTCTAATACTCCGCCCAACGAGTCAGGACAAAAAGAATTATTTTTAAAACGATCATGCACGGTTTTTAAATGAAACAAACATACGGGCTTGTTATACCAAAAGGAGAGTAAAAAGGAGTAAAAATTTTAAATTGTATACGGCGTTTTGTGATAAATAACAGTAAAAAACGGACTTTAACACAAGACTTTAATTAATACTTTATTTAAAAGTGAAGAAAAAAACCCTTCAGAAATCGCTTGATTTTTTAAACATTTTTATACCCCCCGCTTGAAAAGCGGGAGGGTATATAGTAATCGTTAATTCCGTCCGTCTGTCTGTTACGCTTTGGGGTACCCATATCTTATCCGCAACTCCTCTCATACCACTGAATGAAATTTGATGCAACTTTCACAGAATCTTTATTACATATTGCCATTGTGCACCTCCTATTTTACTTTTTGATCCGACACATATTTTGGGTTTCCCTGTCACAGGAAAACATGGACTTTTTCACCAGTTATAACCATATGGGAGGCGGGGGGTATCATTTAGTGAGCTCATCGCTCACAGTACCTCTAGTTTTTAAATAGTGTAATGACCAGGGTGACATTAGCTTAGTATCGGTAGATTCCAATATATCGTTCTTTTGATAAACAACAAAGGAAACACGGTACATACTTGACGTAAAAACAAGTGTACACTACTGTACTTAAATAACCTTTTCGATTGCAGATCTAGCCGATCAAATATCGAATTTTCATTACATTGAAATATACATATAACCCCTAACAAACATTTCAATCAACGTATCACTGTGCATGGCAAAGTTTGTATCAGGTTTACAAAAATTTAAGTTAAACCAAGTTCATAATAAGTATGTAAATTTGACGATTGAAATTTACGAGAAAAAAAAAATTCATATCAAGTAAACAATATATCATTGAAACGAAACTCGTTATTTTTTCAATTACATAAATTAAACTTTTTAAACGGGCCTTCACCTTCACCTTCACCTTCACCTATCCCTTGACTTCCGTGGATGTCGTTGGGGCACCTTGGAAGACCTATCCACCACTTTCATCCATAAATTTCTGTTTTCTGCCGCTCTTAAGGTTTCAGCGAGGCTCAGTCCAGTCCACTCGGATACGTTATCATCCCACCTCTTCGTTTGCCTTCCCCGTTTTCGTCCTCCTTTCACTGTGCCTTGCAGGATGGTCTTTGCAAGGCCGCTTGAGCGTGAAACGTGGCCGTACCATCTTAGTTTCCGCTTTTTGACGATAGTGAGAAGGTCATCATGAGGTCCTATGGCTTCTGTGACTGTCCTGCAGACCTCTGCATTGGTCACATGGTCCCTGTAATTGATGCCGAGTATCTTCCTATAGCATCTCATCTCCGTGCTCGTAATCCTCTTTTCTAGCTCAGCCGTAAGTGTCCAGGTCTCACAGGCATAAAGGAAGACCGACATAGCAAGGGAACGCATTAACTGGATCTTTGAGCGAAGAGTGATGTTCCTGTCTCTCCAGATGGTTTGTAATCTCGTTAATGCCGTGGTTGTTTGTGCAATCCTTGCTATTATTTCTGGTTTGGAGCCTTCGTCTGATATGATGGATCCGAGGTACTTGAATGACTTCACTGTCTCGAGACATGTTCCGCTGACCTTGACTTTGGAGGTGATGCCTTGGATGTTATTGGTCATCAACTTTGTTTTTTCGGCACTTATCTCCATACCATATGCAGAAGCTGCTTGGTCAAGGCGGTTTACTAAGCTAGTTAGCTCTGTCTCTTTCCCTGCAAGGCCATCAATATCATCAGCGAATCGCAGATTTGTGACGGTTCTTCCTCCGATGGAGACTGTGCCTTTATGGTCATCTAGAGCATCCTCCATAATCCTTTCAAGGAAGATGTTAAAGAGGGTGGGAGAAAGTAGACAGCCTTAAACGGGCCTAGATATGTTTAATTTTTATGTCGCTTCCGTGGCCCAGTGGTTAAAGCGCCTGGCTCAGTGGTCAAAGCGCCTGCCCTAGAGTCACGAAGTAAGGAGTTGAATCCCACTGTGGGACGTGGAGACCTATATAAAGTATAAAACAGGGATCCCGTGAAGCAGAAAATGTTGCCAGGAAGAAGATCCCTCACTGCTCAATGACCCTGAGTGCCGAGAATAGGGCAACATTTGTAGCAAAAGTTGAAAAGTATTGTATACAAATCACTTACCCTATATTCGATAAACGTGGTCAGAAGGACACGAAGGAGCGTAAGTAAGTAAGTAAGTAAATTTTATTTAAAGTCGGCATTGTATACATACATAACAATAAACATGAGCTCTGTAGAGCTCTTCAACCGACTATCACAGTTAAAATATCACAGAAAGACGTTTACACATAAATTATCATGCAAAAACACATGTACATATATACACATACAAAAATTATGACAGATAAAATGAATTTTAAGAATTAAACAAATTTTAAGAATTTATAGTTTCTTTAGAATAAGTTAAAGAAAAATAGTCAACTTGAAAAGCAATATGATTGCATTAAGAGAAACAAAAATAAATATAACGTGAGTATTATAAATAAATAAATAAAAGTCATATGATAGTACATGTAATAAAATTAAGCACTAAGTTTAATTCATAAATTCATATAAAAATAACTAATTGTATTATTAATAATATTAAAAAATAAATAAATAAATAAAACCCGATAATTGAACAAATTTGAAAGTTTAGGAAATTTAAAATTCACACAGACATAGCTAAACCAAATTGAGAAGGAAGGAAAGAATGAAAAATAAAAATAAATAATAATAATAATAATAATTTTTAAGTAATTTATGTTCCTCATCAGTACACATCCTGCCTAGTGATTGGGTCAGTCCCTACCTACATAGGCAAGATATGCATATTGTGAGGTTAAAGGGAAAAAAAAAAACAAAACAAAAAAAAAAAAAAAAAAAAAAAAAAAAAAAAAAAACCAATCTAGAAAACAATGAAATAAAATGAGATAGGTGATATCATTAGAGAAAATGAAAGATTTCAAAAATAAATAAAAATTCAACTGTTTCTAAACATTGTCTCATCAGCTATGCAGCCCCACGCCGTGGTTTCTGCAGGAACTGCATTTGCATTTTTCCCCCGTCCATGTCTCTATGAAAGTTTTAAATTGGCTGAGGGTGGAAAGTTCCCTAGCATGATTTGGTAGAGAATTCCACAGCGTAGCAGCTGCATAGCTGAATGACTGTTTTCCATACCTAGTGGTTCTTGGCCTAGGTAATTCCAGGGTCTTTTGATATCTAAAATTGTATGTTGAATTTCGCTGTTGAACTAAATCTTGCAGGAACAGTGGGCATTGATTGTTTATAATTTTGAAAACTTCAAGGGCCATGGCTCTCATACGCCTGATTTTCAGTGAGGGGAGGTTTGATTTTTCTAGGAGCTGGTCATAACTGCTTGTGTAGTCATTATATATGAATCTTAGTGCTCGCTCTTGAATTTTTTCTATTTTTTGGCAATTTTGTTCACTGCTAAAATGCCATACCAGAGGACAATAACTAAAGTTGGACATTATAAAGGAGTGATAGATGGTAAGTTTACCCAGTTTACAGAGATGTTTCCCGACACGTTTTAACACATTTAATTGTCGAGCTGCTTTTTTACAAATATTTGATATATGAGAATTGAAGTTTAAATTAAAATCAAAAGTAACACCAAGCAGTTTCACTTCATCCTCACAGGCAAGAGTTGTACCTTTCAAGTTTAAAGTAATGTTTTTATCATGCGTCTTTTTCCCCAGTGCTATTGCTTGAAATTTTTCTGGGTTTGCCTGCATTTTATTAGCTGAAAACCAATCGATGAGAGTGCCACTTTCCTTTTCAAGAGTAGTAATAACATTTTGTAAGATAGGATCAGATTTGGATAAGGTATTATCATCAGCATAATTGTACAAATCTGAATTTTTTACAAAATAAAAAATATCATTAATGAAAATATTAAAAATGACTGGCCCAAGAATTGATCCTTGAGGTACACCTTTAAAGATATCCAACAAGGTGCTTATATTTTGACTAATTTTGACACACTGTTTTCTGCAAGATAAATAGTTCTTTATCAGATCTACCGCATGTGGAGAGAGACCATAAGATTTTAGTTTGAGCAGAACAAGATCATGAGGGAGGCAGTCAAATGCCTTGGATAAGTCCATTAAAATAGCAGCAACATATTTATTTTCATCAAGAGCTCTCTTCCAATCCTCGGTGATTCTTAATAAGGTCGATTGGCAGCCATACCCTGATCTAAATGCCGCTAAATAAGGGTTAAAAATTTTCTCAAAATAGTTCGATATTTGGGTGTTAATTGCATTTTCAAAAACCTTGGAAAGAGCTGGGAGGACGCTAACTGGTCTATAGTTTCCCTTATCTAAGACACTGTTCTTTTTGTGAATAGGGACTACTTGGGCTATTTTAAGGGAATCTGGGAAAACTGAGGATGACAGCGACATATTTACCAGTTTGGTCAAGGGACTGATAATAACAGGCTTCGCGTAATGTAGTATCTTTGGGGAAATCCCGTCTATACCCGTAGCTTTTCTGGTATTGATCTTACTGATTTGTTTACTTATAAATTCTTCATCAATAGGTTTAAATTGGAAAGATTGATCACTGAGTTGTGGCAAGTTTTCCCTAATCGCTTTAACACTTGGGTGATTATCATCAGTGCTTAAATTTGAATTTCCTATATTTTTGGCCACATTAACAAAGAATTCGTTGAAGATTCCTGGTATTTTGGATTGGTCAGTTTCAATCACATCATTTTCTAACAAGACTGTATCTTTCTGTGCACAACTGCCCTTGTTTGTTAAAAAAGGTTTAATAGTGGGCCAGAAGTCCTTAGATTTCGGACCACCTGTACATCTTTCCAAAAAGTAATTATTAAGTATATTAACTGATTTATTCTTTAACTTTGTAACATAGTTCCTTTGAACTCTATAGGCTTCCCAGTTCTTACTTGACCTACAAGTTTGGTATTTGTTGTGTAGCATTTTTTTGTTATAGATAGCTTTGCGTAGTTCTCTGTTCATGTATGGAACCTGATTGGGTCTTATTTTTCTCATTTTCATTGGCGCATGCTTGTCTATAATGGTTGCAAACTTGTTGCTAAAATCAGAAAATGCTAAGTTGATATCATTATGGTCCTCATAATAGAAATCCACCTGCGCAAGATCTGATATAAAAGATTCTTCATCGAAATTTTTAAAGGTACGGCACCTCTTCCATTTGCTATCTGATTGTTTGATGTTGCATTTAAATTGAACACCTATAAAATTATGGACATCACTGAGGCCACAGCTAAAGTTGCATATCTTGTTAATTTTGGTATCATCTTTAGTCAAACAAACATCAAGCAGACTTGGTTTAGCTATTCTGGTGAAGCAAGTCGGGCCTTTAACTAGATTGGTAAAATCAAAAATATCACAGATGTCTAGCAATGGGGCGCCTTTATCCTTATCTAGCAGATCAAAATTCATATCTCCTATAAACATAATGTTATCGTATTTTGTAATTACTTTGTCCGCCGTTTTGCAAAAATCATCGTAAAAAGTAGAATTGTGAACATTTGGTGGTTTGTATACACCAGATAAAAACCATTTTTGACAATCAACTGTTATTTCCAGGCCTATTGATTCTAAAATTTCAAATTCAAGTTGCTTTTTCCTATCCCCTGCAATATCTGAACGTAAATAAGCTATAATCCCACCCCCATGTACATTTCTATCAGCTCGCCATAAAGTAAAGTTATCAATGCTAAAAATAGAATCTGGAAAAGAATCATCTATTTTAGTCTCAGAGATGAAAAGAATGTCCACGAGGTTTCTATTCAGGAGGTCTTTTATACTTTCAAATTTGGATCTTAGGCTGTTTATGTTTAAATAGCCACACATGAGATTTAATGGTAGTTGCTTTCGAGTGTCTTTTAATTCGCTGAAGATGTCGTATTCAGCGTGTTCAGTATACCCATGGTTCGAGTTTCCTCTGCCGGTGTTCTGGCTTTCGTCGGCTTGGGGATAAGTGGACCTGTCGCTCTCAAAAGGTTCAAAGAAGAATGATTCAGAGAAGGGTGGTAATCTGCAGTCACAGGCTATACAGAAGTATGGGTCGTTGGAGTTTCCTAGTTGAGTATATTCACGGACAGTTATTGTGGTGCATTTTCTATGTGTCCAGTGATCACAAAAATCGCACTGAATTGCTTGCTGATTTTTACGTACTGGTTTATGACATGCCAAACAGGGATTCTTAATAGGACCTGGATTAGTGGATATATCACCTCCAAGAAGAAGGAGTTTCAAAGCTAGATATTCAGGTCGGCATTGTTTTGAAATTGACAACTTCCGGTTTGCCTGATTAAAAAGAATTTCGGTGCTAAAACTTGGATCCTGAGTGTTATTGACTAGTACTGTGTTACCTTGTAATGATCTGCATATAAAAGAGTCCTTTGAGGTAAAAACTTTAGGAGAATTGTCTATAAAATTGATTAAAATCGCCAAAATTGTAAGCACTCGGTAACCACGTATTCCCGCCATGAGCGTAAAATCATATACATGTAATATCCAAATGCATCTTTGAAATCAAATACTTAATGTATCAATATCACGCGAACCAGTCCGACCGATTCCTAAGCTGACTTACATATGAATGATTTTTGAAAACTATGGTACAAGTCATTTACCCCATATCACACTCTTGATTATATGTAGATACCCGATGGGCGTGGTCATAATGATAACTCGGGAGCTACGCTCCCTCGTGTCATTATGACCACGCCCATCGGGTATCTACACATAACCAACAGTATGATATGGGGTAACTACTACTAAGGCGAGGTTCCGTATCGCAGTACGTGCTGGCACGAAAAAGATCCGTCACTGCTCAATGACCCTGAGTGCCGAGTATAGGACATGTAGATGGTGCTCACAGCTGTATTGAGCGACTGATCGTGTAATGCCGGACCCCACTTTGCTTGCTACATTGATTGCATATGATATATTCTCCCTCACTATGTCCAATCAAATGTAAATATATATTCTAAGTATGAGAATAATAAGAAAATGACTATATTACATACGCATTGAATCCGAGGGGGGGGGGGTATCATTAAATAGGCATGCATTTAACATTGGGGCGTTGGTCCCCCCCCCCCCCTTTCAACAGGCATATAATCAAAGAAGGTTAAGCAGTATACAGTGTTTGAAAAAATGGTAGAGAGAAAAATTACCCCCCCCCCCCACCCACACACACACACACACACGAAATAGGAATTTCGGGATTGGAAAATTTCAATTCTTTTTTTGGTCCATCAATTTGCCCCCCCCCCCCCATTTTGCTTCCGACGCCAATATGTCAGGATTGGTACTCGTTATGAACTATTATTTTGCATTGTATTATATAACTATAATATAGAATAATTTTATTGTAAATAATTGTTTCATGAATCAATATATTCAGAGAATAGTATGCATTGTACATACATGTATATATAAACCGAATATGCCTGATTATGTAATAAGAGAACGAAATGAAAAAAAAACCCACAGGAATCGGGGGGGGGGGGGTCGGCTTCTTACACCATTTCCCCCCAAATATAAATCATAATTAGCCTTTTGCTGTGGAATTGTTCATTGAAAGGTCTGTAAACCTACTCTTTTTTGCGGGGTTGCAGTACAGTCAAGTTATCCTTTCATAGTATTTGTTTGTGACCCCCCTCCCCCCTTTTTTCGAAATATGAAGTCCGGATTTGTTACCATTCATTTCTTCGTTAAAGAATGTTTCTATGTAAGTTTTTAAACAATTCATCTGGAAACCCCGCCCCTTCCTTTAAAAGTGTTAAAATTGACAAATTATCCTTTAATGTTAAGTGTGATTTATATCAAAGAATCTCATCCAAACCGTATCAGAACTTCATCCAAACCGTACACAGTTTTGTAAACACTGGCATCCAAACATGTTACGTTATTCTATAGCATGTCACCATCGGAACAGTTTCTTTCCATCAAATTCGTGGATTAATGGCAGAGCTACAGGGTGAATAATTACTTTAAAACACAGGCTGTCTCTTAGTTGTAAAATTACATACTACAGATTCCATTTAATAAGACTAAATCCTTTCGATGAGTCGAAGCGGTTGATTGACTCCGCCATTTTCACTGCATCCAAACATGTCACAACCGGCGCGGATACCCGACAGTGGGGGATATCTTAGTTCAGTAAGATCATACACGGTAAAAACGGGTAGTATTATATAAATATTGCATGTAGTTGAGTGTAACATTGAAAATTTTCACCCCAAGAAAACCATTGTCAACCGAGGCGCAGCCGAGGTTGACAATGGTTTTCGAGGGGTGAAAATTTTCAATGTTACACTCAACTACTTGCAATATTTATTATATTATACTGAATGTTTTATACAAATACATATTACAGTGAACCGTGCGTGCATAAATTCCGCGCAGTCGCTATTTTTTGTAATACCACCCGTCGTCAAGCAATGTTGACTGTTGCTACGCAGGAGGGCGTGGCTTCATTATTCAGCGGGTAGTAGTGTTTTTTATCAAATGTTTCTCGACGAATCAGATTCAAGTAATTTACATGAAAGTATAATATAAAATCATAAAAACGGGCCATAATATGTACATGGTAGGGTATTTTGTAAATTTCAGAACGCAAAAAATATTTTACATGGTTGTTGACGGAAAAGTTCTGTGGGTTTGTCTTATTTCGCTTATTTCAGGAATGTGTGACGTCATAGTTGGGTTTTCCCGTACTCGAGAAATGTAAACATGACACGTTTTTCTCATGATCATGACTCGTTTAACTTTGCCCCGTGCAATATTGAGCTCAGCTTCACCAATCGATATTTTTACCGTTAATCAGTACAATGACGACCTTGAACTTCGACGTAAATTTTCAAATATTGAATGATAGGATTTTTTGCAAATTAATTTATTTATGGTTTAAGTTGTCCTAAAAAAGTCGTAAATTTCCGTCTCCAGATGTGGTGTTACAAAAGAATCTTGCTTTTTCGAATCTTTAACCCTATTCATACTCTAAAATATTTTAAAAGACACATTTCCGCTGGTATATTTTTTATCTATGGTGAAAATTTTCAATTATCGACCGAGTAATGGACCCAGAAACACGGAGAATAAAAACTCCGCTCAGACCACAGGTGCTTGAGGACAGGACCCCCCCCCCCCCCGCAATATAGACCCCCGGGCCTGTTAGACTTTTTTCACATAAATTGTATGACACATTTGTGATATAATATATCCTATCCATTCAGAAAATTTGCTTAAATAAACATTTTATAAAAATTTCTTCCCCACTCTCTATATAAATTAACAATGTAGGGTAGATTTTATAGAACATTTGTTTCAGGTAATTTTTCGATTTGTTGGTATAGGTCTTATCACAAATATGTCAGTGAAAGATTACTTATGAGAAAAAAGTCGAAAAAGCCAAGGGGTCTATTTCGAAGGGGGGGGAGGGGGGGGGGGTCCTGTCCTCAAGCACCTGTGGCTCAGACACTTGGGGTATGGTATTTGTCACTCAATATCTCAGAAATAAGTCTAGAAACCTATTGATATGTCTGCTTTATAGTATGTAGGACATACTAAATAAGATATATACAAAATATGAAAAAAAATTAAATGACAGGTATTTTTTCAGCTAAAGGTCCTTCATCCCCTTAATCAATTTTTTTTGCCCATTACATGTATCACATGCACCATACAAAACACTGAAATATAGTCTCAGATCTATGTAAAAATTAGGGTTTTTTGATGGTAGATGCTTTTTTTTTTTAAAGTAAAAAAAAATGGTTTTACTGTTTACTGAGATTTTTATCAAAAATTATCTTCAATTAAAAAAAAAAATAATTTCCATCCCTCCCTCCTGTGTCTGAAATCCTTCAGGCGGCAATTCCAAACAAACATTTTTTTAAGGATGGCCCTGTTTGTTAGACTTTCTGCATCTTCAAATTCCTTTTAAATTTTACATGATCACTGCGTACTGGTTGTCTTCGTTTTTAAGGCTCAATACACAAATTGTATTCTAGAGGGACTATTAATTTAGATTTAATACTACAAGTGGTAATCCAGCTGAAAATCACAGTTCCCTTTCTATGGAAGAATATTTTTTAAAATCATATGTCAGTTTTTAAATATTTTTATTTTTAATATTGAAAAGAACCAAAATGAATTTGAACTACCATATACAGTATTTATTGGATTCCAAAACTTCATAAGAATCTTTTAAAACAGAGATACGAGGGTTGATCCAAAGTAAAGTCACAACTTTGATAAAATCGCTACCCGTCGACGTAAAACAACAATGATGAAAGTTGCATTTATTAGATCTAAAATTTTTAATTCAATCCACAGGCCTTTAGATCGCTTAGAAAAAAAATTGAGGTGTTAAATTAAAAACAACTTTTTTTTTACACACACAATTTTTTTAAGCGATCCAAAAGCCTGTGATTCAAACTGATTCATATTTTTTTTAAACAGCGGATTATATTTACAATGTAAGATTATGATAGCCGTCGCACATTGTATCTACCATAGAATTTATGAATTGATGACTTTAAACGAGACTGTTGATATTCTTGTTTCACCAACTTGCTTGTCAATAATTTACCTCGTTTAAGAAATTTATCATATGTAGAGCACGCTCGTGTTTAAGTGAATCAACTGAGATATATACACTGACTTCAGTAGTTTACTCTAGAGGTTGTAGAGGTTCATGATTTTGTCATGTCCACGTGTTCCAAATTTCTTAATCGCTGAGACAGGTAACACTGTACCGATATTTATACCCAGTGTATATCATTGGAGTCCTGTATTTTTTCAAATCAAGAATGTTCCGTCACATCAGAAGTAATCTGTTTGATTTCTTTTCCCTGTTTATTTAGAACAGCCAGGTGTTTAGATTTTATCTCATCAATTTCCGACTTGCGTTTGTTGACAATGATGTTAATTTCTCTGTGCCAATCTTCTCCTTGTTTGGTGACAGCTGTTGTCAGTTTCCTTTAGTCTAATTTGACTTTTTTCTGAGTTTACATCTAATGTGAATTCTTAGTATGTATGATAAATTTCTTCATCTATTTCCTTTAAGGCTCTTTGTTAATCATTTGTTTTTAACTGTGTTTCTGCAGAGATTTTCATTTTTATAGCATTTCAACACAGACTAGACAGAGATTTACATGACAAAGTTCACAATGACTCTGTAATGCAGTCACAGAGGAAGACGTCTTGGCTAATGAGATTTTGTTAAGTTGACCCCGTACATGCTGTAATTAATATACCATACACTTCTTGAAAAGCAGAATATTCAATAAGAATACCAGATAATAATAAATCACTTGTATTTGTATCACTTTTATTCAATTTTGTAAGAAAAATAAAAATTCATTTAAAAAAAAAAAAAATTCAATACAATTGAATCATAGGAAACAGGCGTAAGAAAACTTGCAAAGCAAAATATATAAAAAGTAGCAAGAGAAATGACCAGTATAAATAGAACTGAACACTACAGGTACAAAAAATTCACAAAAACGTGTAATTGTTTTATTGGACAAGGGTATGTATTTAGTTTACATAACACAAAGTATATCTTTAATGAAATACAATTATGTAATAAATTCTTCATTATCATACACATTGTAAATGCTTTTAAAAAGCATTACATATTTGAATGCTGATGATGAAATACTAGTATACAGTGGCTGGAACGTTATTGTTGACAAACCAATCGTGTAGAATCGTTCGTGCATCGTGCGTGATCGTTCGTCTAACGTGCGAGATCGTGCGTGTAACAGACTCAATCGTGTGCGGTTTTAATCGTGCGTGAACGTGCGTTTAGAAACGTGTAAATTTCGTTTTGTAAGTTTTTATCGGAATGTTATCTATGAAACAAGTATTTCGTTTATATTTTATTTTTTAATCCAAATAAAAGGAATGAAGCGCAGTTTACATAATTGAATGCGGAACGAACTAACTATCGCTTGTAAACAAGCAATATAGTAAGTCGTACAATATTATGTTCTCGTCAAATGGCGTGACTTATTGTGATAAACCGTACTAAGATGTTTTACTACATTTTTCTGAAGATCATTCTTGTTTGCTGCTAATTGTGGTAAGAAATTTTTGTTTTACATTTTCAAATAATCAAAAAGAAATATTTTTACAAATAAATAAATATTTTTCAAAGCTTACATAAATGTTTAGTCGGCGAATGTACATGTGCGTCACGCACATGATTTTCGGGGTTTTGTTTAACAGTGTTTATCTCTGTAGCTTACTTTTAATTAATTTTTAAAGTAAAACAATAATTTGCAATGTTTTTTCATGTTTTAGAGATTCATAAATATTTTGAAGTAATGAAAACATATAGATATAACTTTTAAGTCATTCCATGCTGCCATTTTTTCCCCAATCGTATCCCCCATTCTACATATTATGAAATCCATTTCAATCAAATTTTTCGGTCCACCTACTACTATCTTTTGATAGAACAAAAAAATCTGTTTTCTTATGTCGGAGAATTATCTATTAAATAATTATTTATTATCTAAAATAATAAAAAAAAATCTTACATGTATTTAGTACCAGAAATACCCATTTCCGTTTTTTTTTCAAAGTCGATGATATAATATATTTATTGAGAATTCTTTGAATCTAAAATCAATATAAAGCCGTATTTCGTTTTGGAAATATTGATTCCTAAATAATTTGAACTATTTTGCGTGAAGAATCGTGCGTTTGCGTTAGCAATCGTGTAACGTGTAGAATCGTGAACGTGAAGGATCGTTCGTGTATCAGGATTAATCGTGCGTTAATCGTGCGGAATCGTGCGTGTAACGTGATCGTTCGTGTAAGTTGTCAACAATAACGTTCCAGCCACTGTATAATGAGAACATCTGATTTACATCTTAAATAAGATTTATGTGCAAAAAAAAAAATGCTGACTGATGTTTTTTCATACTAATTGCTAGTCCACTGAATACACTGAATTGACGACAGATTTGTTTAACCACAAATTTTTGTGGTGGTTTAATTTCTGTGTTTTCTATGTATGAAGAGACTCATGAATTCATGATTCACGAAATGTATCATGTTATATACAGTGGACCTTTAGATATCCAGATGCCAGATATCCGGATGCTTCAGTATCCAGACAACTTTTTGTTGGAACGGAATTTTAAAAGGTAATGCTGTCTTGTTTAACTGGTGATTCAGGTATCCGGATGCTTCACATATCCGGACAAATTGACTGGGAACCAAAGCGTCCAGATAAATGAGGGTCCACTGTACATACATGTAACTACTCATTAATTCTACATCCACGAAATCAAATCCCCATGAACCAAGACTTTTTTACACAGATTTTACAGTACATGAAGTTAATCAATAAATATATCGCACATTTATATTTACTGTCACATACAACTTTCATTTACAATGTATTACATCTTCCAACAGAACATACATTTAAGCTAACGCAGAGAAATCTGTTTCCGTAGTCAGAGAGTACTGTTGACCTCCCCATTCTGCATCCCTATCATGGCTATCACAAATTGTCCATTATGTACCCCTATCTCTATGGCGATGAAGTTGTCAGGACTTCCCCATCCTGTACCTCTGCCTCCCTGTTCCTGCCCCTCCCCGCCGATGTGCGTGTTTCTCTGAGGTTTGACTTTGGTCTGAATTTTTACCTCCTCCTTCATTCTGTTTGCTACCTGAATCTGTGATAGAAAAAAAGATAACCAATCAATGAGTCGATGACGTTTTGATGATATGTAATTTTTCAATCATAGAAAATATGGGCAAAGGTCTTAGGAATGTCAGGGTAAATTACATACATTACAACAAAACAAAACAACAGGGGGTTCTAATAGACTATGTTAATAGTCATGTTAAACTTACCACCAAACAAATCAAAAGGGGGTTCCAATAAGCTAGATTTGTCATTGTTGTGTATGAATCTAAAAAAAAAATTAGAATTGTACATTTTTTTCAAAGTAATTTTCGCTACACAGATTACCATTTCCCATGCATTATCTTACCATTTAAGAAACTCTTAAAATGAGGAGAAGATAGCAAACTCACATTATTTTAAAAAATCAAAACAAAACAGAAAACTTCTGTCCTTTGTTTTGAATAGTTTTGGGAAATGAAATATGAAAAAAGGAAAAGGATTTGAATTTTAAGATAGCAAATTCATGTACCATTTAGTGTCTAAGCTCATTTTATTATACTTTTATAAAGACTTACTTGAATGCAAAGGATGCAAGCAGGGAAAGACCACCAAAAACAGCTACTAGTAAAATCTGTAGTACCAGATACTGTAAGAAAAATAAAGTTACTGATAAAAACTTACATGGTGTCAATCACTATCAAAAACAATTAACTAATGATAAAGTTGGTAGTATTAATGACTGTCAAAAATAATGAAGCTACTAATAAAATCTGTAATATCAAATACATGCAGAAAAAAAGGTATTATTAATGCTTATAAAATCTATAGTATCAAGTAACTTCAAATAAAATAAAGCTACTAATAAAATGAGTACATGTAGTATCAATTACAGTAAAAAAATTACGTCAATTAATTTCCTTTGTTTCTTACCTGTAGAACAGGTTTTTCTGTCATCCACTGGTCACAGAATACAACTATCACCCCCAGTAACACGCCCCCACCTCCCCACAGCCACGGACGTCTCGCATTCTCTGCAACCAGGATAAAAAAAAGTCTGTATTATTTGATATGTATAACACAATTTTTCATAAACTTATATTTTTACATTCAGAAGCTGCCAGTCATAGTTACTGTAGATGCTGGCACAAGAAAGATGAAGTTTGCTGTTACCGTACCTCGGATCACAAAATTCCAAAAAATTTTCTTCCAAAACAATCATTTCCAGTTTTTCAGTATAGAAATAAATCTTATTTTAGTTCAAAATTTAAAATAAAAGAAAAACAGGATGTGTCAAAACATTATGTGTTAATACAAGGTTAATTTTGCCCTGTGTTATACAAGGTTAATTTTGCCCTGTGTTATTTTCACCCTTTTCTCTTGTAAACAAATTTTCCCCGTTTTAAATTTGCCCAGTCATGGATCTGTTTTAGAAATTATGCTAAGTTCTTTGAATTTGCCCCGTTTGAAATTTGCTTTCTACCTTTCCTTTCCTTTGTCATCTCTCTCCGTGTTTTACTGATTGCCTCTGTAATTCCTTTGTCGTTGGGTTCAATTTTAAATGCTTGCTACAAAAGTTAATTGAAAAAAAATACGAGTTGAGAACAATTTAATGTGCACATGTAACTTAAATCCATCTCCTCCCTTGGCAGAAGAAATCAGATTTTAGCTTCAGGAGATAAATCTACCTCATAGGACAACAAAGCAGCCTCGTGATTCCCTACAGCATACAGGACCTCTCCCTTCCTGAAGTACCCCTGAAAAAAAAAATGAAAATCCCTAAAAAAGTAACAGGGAAAAATCATGTAAATCCAGAATTTTATTTTCATTTTTGAGCCAATTATCATGATTACTATGAATATATGAATCTTAGAATTTTTTTAGCCATTCATGTTCATGAAAAGGAACTTTAATAGGAGATTTTCCTCTCCCTCCTTGACTTTTTAAAATACTGCTAACATAGTTACATTTGACTGTGTATTCTTTTTAGCATTTTTGGCAAATAGGAATATCCCCTAATTCAAGTACATCGCTTAATGTCTTACATATATTCTATAACGAAGAACATTAAAATATTCGCTAAATCAAGTCCATGCCAACTTGTTCCAAATCCAATTTCCGCCAAATATCATACACGCTAAATATAATTCATTTACAGTTATAATAATAAAATTCAATGATCTCTTTGTGGTTTCTTCTTATTACAATTACCTTGGCCCAGTACGGCTGAAGTTTAATTGTTTCTTTAGCGTCCTCTAGTGCATAGTAAAACTGCTGCATCTTTAAGAATGCCAGTGACCTATTACTGTACAATACATGGTTCTTGGCATCTTTCTGGACAGCGTGGGTGTAATGAATGATGGCTTCCGCAAAATTACTATTCCGGACACACTCGTTGCCCTGCTTCTTCAGTGATTCAACCTGCAGGAGTAAAATAAAATGTTTGCATTTATGACAATAAAATACAAAAAGTTTTTGATATAAATTTATCAAAAGAGAATCTTCTTTAAAACACGAACAAAATAATCAAGAAACATTTTTAACAGGTTAAAAACACCATAATGTTTTAATAAAATTTGCAAACTATATTTTCCTCATATAACAGGAGTGAAATATAAAGGACAAGATGAGCATTTGAATCCAGGTCTGGTCTGTCTCATTATTTTCTCCTTTCCTTTTATATTTGGTGTTGTAACAGGGATGTGACAGATGAAAAACCTTCCAGGGAATAGCCTGGGTTGGTGTCTTTGGGAACAGAAGACCTTTAAGCAGGGAAGATTGTGAAAGTCAGACAGGTTACCTGGTGGCCAAATATAGCTCAGTTGGTGGCTTAGTTGGAGGACTGGTCCACTGTATTTTTTCTCCTTTTCTATTACCATGATTACTGTTACATAAGATTTAGTCAGGCTAAATAAATTACTTCACTGTCTTCCGGGAAGTAAATAAAGCTATACAAGTAATTCAAACTACTACAATAAATCTGCTCGAGTCCTAAGGTAAGGAGTTGCAAAGTAAAGAATTGGTCCTTACATAGCGGGTCAGAATCCCACTTTGAAACGTAAGGACTGGTCCTTCGGATGGAACTGTATAAAAAGAGTAATTCCTGTGTTACAACCCAAATGAAAAAAAGGGGGAAACAAAATACTATAACAAACTACTTACAAAACACATGTTTTGAAAGTATTTCGATAGTATAGCAAATCACATGCAAATGAGCTAACAAAACACTATAACAAACTACTAACAAAACACTTTAACAAACTACTTACGAAACACTCTAACAAACCACTAACAAAACACTCTAACAAACCACTAACAAAACACTTTAACAAAATACTTATGGAACACTCTAACAAGCTACTAACAAATCATAAGCAACAAATCATCAATAAACCACTAAATTTGAATTTTTAAGAGAGATATAATTATTAAGCCATTGGCCACTTCTCCAATCACATACATTTTCACAGAATTTTCAAGTTATAATAATTATAATTCATCATTTAATCCAGTGCTTAAAACTGATATAAGCTGGGTAGTATATGGATTAAAGGTCAATCTTAACATGAACAAAACCCCAATAAAACAGGCCATATATGTACAGATCCACATTCACAGACTGAAGGTTACTGTAGTCCATCATAAAAGAACTTTATGTCATGCAATAAATAAATACCTCTGTTATATCCAGATTCATCCTGATTATGCTTTTTCCAATCAGGGATCAATATACATGTATATACTTTACATGTCCCTTCATCAATCTCTATGTTTCTCTCTGACCTAGTGCTGGTGGTTTGAAAATTGGCGCAAAACTAGTAACACAGGATGAAAATAGATAAGTTGTTCTTGGAAGATTTTACTGCACCTAGGTAATTCAACCCTAAACATGTCTGTTAATCAAATGAAATGCTAACAAAATATTACTTTGATGCAGACAAGTATAATGAAACACTTTCAAAATGCAATTTCATTCTGCAGAGTGTAAAGAAACATTAATAAAACACCAACAATGTAATGAAACATTAACAAAATACCATGTCACTCCATCCAGTAAAGTCTTGCATTGATGTTTCATTAAATGCAACACTTTCAAAACATACTAAGAAAATATAAAAGTATGATTTGTTAGTGTTTTGAAGATATTTTGAAAGTATTTTGTTAGATTTCTTTTTCATTTGGGAATTGGTGCTGGCACCAAAAAGATCCCTCCGTGCTCAATGACCGACCATAAATGTAAATTATAGGACAAAATTTGCAACTCTCAACCGGCAAATGGTGGCATTAACTTATATTGATTTAACATATGATTGACAAATTCTCGAGAGACCCTGGCCTGACAACATAAATCAATCATTATAATCATACTACAAAACTTGCTAAATCATTTAAATCGATTGATTATACTCATTGAACCAGACCTGGTGATTTCATGTTTGACAATTAGGATTGTTAGTGTGTTCGAACAAAGTGAGGCTGCGAACATAATACACGATAATTTCTGGCTGGTGCAACATGAATGCTGTAACGGATATGATATTCAAGGCATGAAACTTGGTCAGATGTCCTAAAATAGCCCTTTAAATGGATTAACGATATAATGATTTGGTTATTTGAAGAATGGAGATACCCACTTTCTATATATTTTTAACTTGAAACATTAAATAGAGTGAAAATGCATCATTTTTGGTGACATACCTCTTCTGCTGTCATTGTGAAAATGTTCTTTCATTTTCGGGACAGGAGGACATCGAGCCCGAACTATATATTTGAAAAAAAAAAGGGCTTTACTATCGGTGCTTTTGAATTTTCATAGATCATTGATTGAAATTGTCAGGCATTATTTTTATTTTGAAATCATATTTATTCTATTTTGACGAATTTGATTTGAAATAAATATCGTGAAAATTTTTAGCCTTAGAATATTCCTCGTACGAGTTAATTATACAAAGCGCGCCGATTTTAAATTCTTCTGAACGGTAAGTAAACAAAACATATAGTTAAGATCGGTTCATTGTCGTAATTGCTATATTCAAACGGTTATTTAGGTAATTACAAAATGTCATTAAATAAAAGATCATAAATTCTTGCTAATCAACTTGTGTTTGAAAATGATAGTCAAAAATAAGAAAAAAATGTTTGACACAGGGCACGAGGAACCTCTAGACTACATCTACCACCATGGACGGTGAATCGTTCTTCAAGCAGCTGAAGCAGCTGGCACGGATGGTGGACCGTGGATTACGTGAAGCCACGGATGAAGTAGAAAATAACTACTCCAAGCGGGGCCCTGCGGCAGCAGTGAAAAAAGTTGTTGATCTCAAGTCAGAAATTAAAGATATGAAGGTGCATACATGTATTTAATCGGTTTTCTTTAAACTTGTCATTTTACATGTGTCTCCAGGGTTCAACATTTCAACTTTACCTCAGTTAATATCACCATGTTATACAAATGAAGATGAACTTAGTTGTATAAGGTTCAATATTTATTGCATGGACCCCATTCCACAATAAGAAACAATGCTAGATTTAATGAATAGGTGAACAGAATGTAAGAAATAAAACACAACTTATTAATAAGTAAATGACATCAGACAGCATAGTCAGTTAAATGCAGTCCTCATATGTAGACACAGAAAAATTTTACTATTAGATTTTAACAAATTGTCATGTTCCAAATTCATTAAATGCAAAAATTGTGTTCACTACAGATAGAAACTTCTGTAAAAATATATGTTTTATCAAAGTATATTTTAAAATGTATACTATTAACAAAATGTATAAACAAGTAATATTTGCTACATCATTTGTACATCTTACCAATTTATGGGTTATTTTCGCCCCGTGTTATTTTTGCCCTTTCATATTTGGAAACGAGTTTGTCCCGTTTTAAATTCGCCCATTCATGGTTCTGTTATAAAAATTATGATATCTTCTTTGAATTTGCCCCGTTTTAAATTCGCCCGACTTTGAACAGGGCAAAAAGGGCAAAAATAAAACAGGGGCAAAAATTTCCCTGTATACAGCATGATACAGTATATCGTATGCTCAAGCCTCCAGGTTCACATACAAATAGCTGATCTTGAAAATGATAAAATTGTACTTTCAAATTACTATATCTGGTGTTGCTTACAATCAATGAGATTACTGACAATACTTTGCAAAAGACATTGGACTTTGTTTCAAAATTTCAGTCGTTCTCTCTTTCAGTCACATGAAGATAAAAAGAAAAAGTTGAAAAAAATAGATAAAACTTCCTGAAAATGGTCTGTATACAGTAAATGATAGGAATTACATGTATTATACTAATTATTTGTGCAATATACATGTAATTTCTGCCGTCTGATATATATACAGACCATTCAGTAAATAAAAGATATGTTAAATTTAATATTTTCATTTCCCAATGTCTTTCCTTATATGACAATACTAAAAAAATGAAATTCAATTTTCAATGACCTGCAGTCGGTCACATGATCAGACTTTCTTGCGTATGGAAAGCAAACTGCACAAGACATTTGGAAAGTCTTGACTGTGACGTCATATGACGTCATATTTATACGTTATGTTTCATTCAATAACAAAGTCTAAATAGAGCATTTTTTCTTTGTAATGTGAATAGAAATAAAAATATAAATATATATTTAAGAAATAAAATATCATTTTTAGGGTGTCAATGGAATATGACATGAAGTTGGTACATGATCCAATCTACTATAACGCCCTTCGGGTGTTAGAGAATTTGATCACATGACCGACTTCAGTCATATCCCAATGACACTCTAAAAATGATATCTTATTTCTTAAATGATAATCAACAAAGTCAAGAAAACTTCTAACACTGTTCTGTCAAAGGTTAACAAAGCCAGCCGGCCAGAATTAGTGAAGTATGTTAAAGTGCAATGAAGATAATGATAAGTTGATAACTATAAAACACATATAAGTTGATATATATATTCTTTGTATGTTTTAAATAAATCTATCTCATATTTAAGTGTAAAGGGGAAGAACTGTTGCACACTTTGGAGAAAGAAGGAAAAGAGTTTGACAAAATCCTTAAGATTTCTACACAGTATCTGGAGATCCACCGACAGAAAATAAGGAAGACGGAGGAGTACTTCGCTAAGTACGGATACCAGCAGAAAGGTAGCGTAACAAAATACAGATGTATCAGAAGTTGAAATATAATATATAATGAAATGTGATATAATCAATTTGGCATAAATTGTCCTGGAACATAGGGAAATTCAGCCTCAGCATTATTGCACAATTTAAGAAAAATGTTAATTAAATTGAAGACATTGACAGGAAGAGAGACTGAAATTGACATTGAACCATAGTTATAAATCAATGCCTTAATATGCCAAACTCTATCAAATGCTCAGCTTTTGATAAATCACAAAAAAACATACAATATTGCCATTCATCAATACTTTTTACATAAGTTTCTGAAAGTTGATACACAGTTGAGTGACCACATAGAAAACCTGCCCTGATATTTGTAGAACAAATTATTTGTCAAAAAATATTTATTTATATACAAGTTTGTTTTAAAATTAAGGTTCATAAACCCTCTGCTAACTCATATAAAATGTTGCTGAAACTTTAATGATTTTCCAAAAGAAAAGTATTTTATACGTAAAATACCGACAAGCATAGCATAGCTTGTGGTGCAAAATTGGACAAAAAAGACACTTCAACTTGGCAAATCTATAAAAGAAAAATAGACATTTATGTATTAAGAGTTATCTCTCTTATCAGAGTATCAATGACCCTTAAGTTTCAGAATTATCTAAGGAAATAACTTGAAAGACTTTGCTTGGAAAGAAAGAGAAAGGCAGGCAAATATCAGTAAAAGTGCTAGTAGTCTACCAAACATGGATACAAAAACAGGCATTAAATACATGTATAGCACTCTCAAATTGAAAACTTAAAGAAAAAAATAATTTCATGTTATACATGTTATATGTTGCTGCAAATTTTTTAGCTAAATTAGAACCCAAACCCTCAGAAGAAGAGAAGACAGAGGAACCAGTTGAATTGAAAGAGAACCAGTCAATGGAGGACCAGTTAACAGCAACCGATAAAAGGTGTGTCGTCATTTGTAAAGAAAAATTAAACCACAAAAATTAGTGATTTCACAGAATGCAACTCTAAATATTTCTTATCAGTCATGTATATACATTTTTGTAAACTTGTCTACAAATTAAAAAAAAAAAGGAAGTCATCAACACAGAGAATTTTTTAAGTCAAAGCTTAAAAGGGAAGACAACTTTAAAATGAAGACATACAATTAAATTGCAAGATTTGTGCAACATTATGGATATTTGCATCCATAGGTGGGGCTGATGGAAATTTGTAAATGACAGTATGTATTTTTCAGGCAAAATTTTAAGTGAAGGCATACAGTCAATTAAATTGCAACAGTATAGATATTTGCATCCAAAGATGGATATTTGTGAATGACAGTATGTATTGTATAATTCCAGAACAACCCCAAAGAAAGAGAAATCACCAACAGGAGGGCCCCGTACCCCCAAACCGGAGGACTTCGGACTGAGTAGTCTAACACTGAGTGCCTGTAAACGTCCGGAGAAAACACAGGTGTTAAATTCTCACAGGTAAGGGAGTTATAACACAATCAGGCAAACAATAAATCCTATATTTGACAAAATTTAGACTTTGAGTCCTGTTAGTTAATCTGTTGAATTGATCTTGCAGAAAAACACCCAAAAAAGAAACTGTGCCTCCTGCTGAGGCCCCCCAAGAAGAACCCCTCCCTGGACCCCGCACCCCTAAACCAGAGGATTTCGGACTGAGCAGCCTCGTGCTGAGTGCCTGTAAACGTCAGGAGAGAACACAGGTGTTCAGTTACCCAGACACAACCTCTCACAGGTAACAAGGCAGTTACCCAGACACAACCTCTCACAGGTAACAAGGCAGTTACCCAGACACAACCTCTCACAGGTAACAAGGCAGTTACCCAGACACAACCTCTCACAGGTAACAAGGCAGTTACCCAGACACAACCTCTCACAGGTAACCCAGACACAACCTCAAACAGGTAACCCAGACACAACCTCTCACAGGTAACCCAGACACAACCTCTCACAGGTAACAAGGCAGTTTACTATCTTTTTTTTTTTACTTGGTAATACATGTATATAATACGTAGCCCTGCTACATGTCTTCAACTGATAAATTGACAATGACACAATAAGATTTTCTAGGTTAAATATTTTAACTACAACATATCTGAAATAGGTAAAAACACTTACTATTCATATGACTGATTAGTTGGGAGTTTATAAAACTGTACATATCTCTCACGTATCAACCATTTACAGAGGGTTGGAGGAAATTCGGATTAGGAAAAAGAACGATCGTTTTAGGGAATATCAAAAATCGTGTAGTACTTTAAATGGAAAAGATGAAGGATATTTACGAACAATAGGACCATACTGCTGTGATTTATTTCATTTTTCTGTAGTTTTAAATCAAAAACCTGCATAAAATGTTTGTTTTTCAGTAAGAGAACGGGGAATAATTTCGGCCCCCTGCAGAATTTTTATTCGCCACGTGGGCGAGCAACTTACGAATTTTATGAGCCCACCCAATTTTTATTCACAATTTGCGAGTGGGCAAGCGTTAAGTTTAAACCCTGCAAGGCAGTTACCCAGACACAACCTCTCACAGGTAACATACCCAGACAACCTCTCACAGGAAACAAGGCAATTACCCAGACACAACCTCTCACAGGTAACCCAAACACAACCTCTCACAGGTAACCCAGACACAACCTCTCACAGGTAACCCAGACACAACCTCTCACAGGTAACAAGGCAGTTACCCAGACACAACCTCTCACAGGTAACAAGGCAGTTACCCAGACACAACCTCTCACAGGTAACCCAGACACAACCTCTCACAGGTAACACAGACGCAACCTCTCACAGGTAACAAGGCATTTACCCAGACACAACCTCTCACAGTTAACAAGGCAGTTACCCAGACACAACCTCTCACAGGTAACAAGGCAATTATCTTCATTATTCAGTTACCCAGACACAACCTCTCACAGGTAACAAGGCATTTTCCCAGACACAACCTCTCACAGGTAAAGAGGCAGTTACCCAGACACAACCTCTCACAGGTAAAAAGGCAGTTACCCAGACACAACCTCTCACAGGTAACAATGCAGTTACCCAGACACAACCTCTTACAGGTAACAAGGCAGTTACCCAGACACAACCTCTCACAGGTAACAAGGCAATTATCTTCATTATTCAGTTACCTAGACACAACCTCTCACAGGTAACAAGGCATTTTCCCAGACACAACCTCTCACAGGTAAAAAGGCAGTTACCCAGACACAACCTCTCACAGGTAACAAGGCAGTTACCCAGACACAACGTCTAACAGGTAACATACCCAGACACAACCTGTAATAGGTAACAAGGCAGTTACCCAGACACAACCTCTCACAGGTAACAAGGCAGTTATCCAGACACAACCTCTCACAGGTAACAAGGCAATTATCTTCATTATTCAGTTACCCAGACACAACCTCTCACAGGTAACAAGGCATTTTCCCAGACGCAACCTCTCACAGGTAAAAAGGCAGTTACCCAGACACAACCTCTCACAGGTAACAAGGCAGTTACCCAGACACAACCTCTCACAGGTAACAAGGCAGTTATCCAGACACAACCTCTCACAGGTAACAAGGCATTTTCCCAGACACAACCTCTCACAGGTAACAAGGCATTTTCCCAGACACAACCTCTCACAGGTAACAAGGCAGTTACCTAGACACAACCTCTCACAGGTAACAAGGCAGTTACTCAGACACAACCTCTCACAGGTAATAAGGCAATTGTCTTTCTTATATGCTTCCCTTACCTTTCACAGGGAAGCTGCAGAACTTAGCGTTATGGTTTTATATTGTAGTCTTCGACCATAACCATGATAACTTTGGTGAAAATTTTGACACTTTGAAAAACTTTTACGAAAACATTGATACTCTCAAAAACTTTGGCAAAAACTTTGACACTTTGAAAAACTTTGGCGAAAACTTTGACACATTACATTGGCGAAAACTTTGGCGAAAACTTTGATACTTTGGCAAAAACTTTGCCACTATGAAAAAACTTTGGCGAAAACTTTGACACTTTGATTTACTATAGTTAACTATTATAATAATAAACTATGGTTAACTATTGTAACAGAGACATTTTATTGCCTTTTAAAAAATATATACTTATGTTAATGTTATGAAATATTTATTATGTTTACATGTTTTGTAGGGTTGTTTATCCATCTATTTATTTATTGTCATCAATTAAAAGAACCCACATCCCGAACTGAGTTTTCATTTCAATTACTTGGGAAAACCCGGTTACACTATATTTAACTATAGTTTTTTTTTTGTCAGGAGTAAGTTGTACTCGATCCCAGACATCTTGTTTTACCTTCACTGCTTTCCTCATCATAATTTGTTGTCTTTTTGTCAGGAGTAGGTTGGACTCGATCCCAGACATCTTGTCTGACCTTCATTGCTGTCCTCATCATAATGTGTGATCTTTTTGTTAGGAGTAAGTTGGACTCGGTTCCGGACATCTTTCAACATGATGGCATTCAGGTAACGCCAAGTTTTCTGGGAGGGAAGTATGCCAGCCCAGGATGGAAACAAGGTGAGAGGTGGATATCAGATATTATTGACTTCTTAAGTTCTTTTTCATTGGTTCATCATCAATAGGCTTTGGGCAGTAGTCTGTACAATGACATTGGAACAAATTTTGTAGTACATTGCTATTTTTACATTTCTATATTGCTAGGATAAATGAAGAAAAGATGTCAATATATTTTTTGTGTCCTCGACTGTATTATCTTTACTTTCAGATTTTACAGATAAAAAGTTTCTGGTCCCAAAAGTCAAGGACGGAGCACTGAGGATGGTAAATCACACTGAGTATCCATTGTCTGTCCTTGTCATAGAAATCTATTATGAATTATTGAAAAAGAGAGATTAATCCCTTAGATTATCTTAAAGAAGCCTAGTCTTAATCTTTGATTTAATCTTGATTGTTAATCTTGATAATGCCCTAAATGTATCTTTAGAATTCATACTTGATTTTGTTTAAGAGAAAATAGGATAAAATCTAGATGCTTCCTAAACCAGCTTAACAAGGATTGTGATGTCCACTGGTGCATATAGGGCCAGTCATTACTTATCTAATTTCAAAGGCCCAAGCCCAAATCCAAATAGGTGAGGAAACTCCTGCCATCAGTCATGATGATTTTCAATGTTCTTTTTTAGAGGGGGAAAGAGAATTTTGACCAGAGTCCAAGCCCAGCCCCTCGATTTGGTTCAGTGAATATGAAAATTGGAAAGGTAGGCCATATCAGAAGATTCCATCCCTTTTAGATGCAGTTTTTAATTTGAATTATTTATTGAACAAATTAAAGCTGTTTGAGCCGAAGGCTCAAGTGAGCTTTTCTGATCAAAATTTGTCCGTTGTCTGTCGTTGTCGTCGTCGTTGTCGTCGTTGTCGTAAACTTTTCACATTTTCATCTTCTTCTCAAGAACCACTGGGCCAATTTCAACCAAACTTGGTACAAAGTATCCTTGGGTGAAGGGAATTTAAGTTTGTTCAAATGAAGGGCCACGCCCTTTTCCAAGGGGAGATAATCATGAATTTGTTAAAAATTAATGGCATTTTTAAAAAATCTTCTTCTCCAGAACCGCTGGGCCAGGAAAGATGAAACTCGTGTGGAATCATCCTCAGGTAGTGTAGATTCAAGTTTGTTCAAATCATGACCCCCGGGGCAAGGGTGGGGCCAAAATGGCCAACCCAAGTTTTACATAGGAATATATAGAAAAAATCTTTAAAAATTTTCTTCTCCAGAACCACTGGGCCAGGAAAGATGAAACTCATGTGGAATCATCCTCAGGTAGTGTAGATTCAAGTTTGTTCAAATCATGACCCCTGGGGCAAGGGTGGAGCCAAAATGGCCGACCCAAGTTTTACATAGGAATATATAGGAAAAATCTTTAAAAATCTTCTTCTCCAGAACCACTGGGCCAGGAAAGATAAAACTCATGTGGAATCATCCTCAGGTAGTGTAGATTCAAGTTTGTTCAAATCATGACCCCCGGGGCAAGGGTGGAGCCAAAATGGCCGACCCTAGTTTAACATAGGAATATATAAATAAAATCTTTAAAAATCTTCTTCTCCAGAACCACTGGGCCAGGAAAAATAAAACTCATGTGGAATCATCCTCAGGTAGTGTAGATTCAAGTTTGTTCAAATCATGACCCCCGGGGCAAGGGTGGGGCCAAAATGGCCGACCCAAGTTTTACACAGGAATATATAGGAAAAATCTTTAAAAATCTTCCTCTCCAGAACCACTGGGCCAGGAAAGATGAAACTTATGTGGAATCATCCTCAGGTAGTGTAGATTCAAGTTTGTTCAAATCATGACCCCCGGGGCAAGGGTGGAGCCAAAATGGCCGACCCTAGTTTTACATAGGAATATATAGGAAAAATCTTTAAAAATCTTCTTCTCCAGAACCACTGGACCAGGAAAGATGAAACTCATGTGGAATCATCCTCAGGTAGTGTAGATTCAAATTTGTTCAAATCATGACCCCCGGGGCAAGGGTGGGGCCAAAATGGCCGACCCAAGTTTTACATAGGAATATATAGGAAAAGTCTTTAAAAATCTTCTTCTCCAGAACCACTGGGCCAGGAAAGATGAAACTCATGTGGAATCATTCTTAGGTAGTGAAGATTCAAGTTTGTTCAAATCATGACCCCCGGGGCAAGGGTGGGGCCAAAATGGCCGACGCAAGTATTACATAGGAATATATAGGAAAAATCTTTAAAAATCTTCTTTTCAAGTACTTCAAAGCTATGATTAGTGATATTTATATGGAATCATCCTCAGGTAGTGTAGATTCTAGTTTGTTCAAATGATGAATGCCTGGAGGAGGGGGGGGGGAGTAAATTCAAGCCCGATGTGCTCAGGTGAGCGCTGTGGCCCCTGGGCCTCTTGTTTTAGTTTTGATTATATTTGGACATCTCAATCAAATTCTTTTTTCTTTTATTAGATTGGCTTCAAATTGAAGATTAAGATTAATCTTAATTTTAATGTAGATCAGTTTTTATACGCCCGTCTTAAGACGGGACGTATAATGTTATAGGCTTCGTGTCCATCTGTCTGTCCGTCTGTCTGTTAGCTTTTTCGTTTCCGGCTCATAACTTTAATACTACTAGGCCTAGGATTATCAAACTTTGTCATCTGATGCATCTTGGTTAGAGGGTGTGTCGCGCACAAAAAGTAGGTCACTCTGACCTTTAATTAAGAAGTTATAGCCAAATATGGAAAAATCCTTTCTGGCCCATAACTAGAAAACCATAAGACCTACAATCATCAAACTTGGCCAGTTTATGCATCTTAGGTAGAAGGTGTGACCTTTAATTTAAGTGAATTTTTTTTTAAAAAAATGTGTCTTTTTACTATTCATTTACACATCCCAAATAATGTAAGAGTATTGCACTGTTCTTTTTAAAAAAGTGTTAAATCAAGAAAATACTTATTTTTTCTAAGCATATACTTGACAGCAATCTATAACAAATATAATGTATGTCAGAGAAATCCCATGTCTCCCATGATAGTAATTATCAAGCACTGGTCAAGAAGAATTTTGATAACAGAAAATTGCATGTCAAATTAGAGAGAAATTAATGGGATTTGAGTTCGAGGAGCTACCTGACAGAGCATTGGTGTTATCTATATCCCTTGAGTATTGGGCAAATGGGTAAGCCTGTGTGATTAAAAATAGCTCTTGTTGACTAGCTTAAGTTTTAAAATGAATTTGATGAAAAGTAATTAAAACTATTTTGATTTGCATAATGGACTAGTCTGATATTATGTAATATTATTAATTTAAAAACTAATTTTATGGGGGGGTGGAATCAGCATGTCCATATGAATTACATATTAAAACCTGTTGGAAATTAAATCTCAACCAAAAAAAAAATCTTTGAGTATTTTATATGTTTTTAAAAAAAATTATAGTAGATAGTGCAGACCCATTCATCTCTTGGTAGTAATGAGTAGACAAGCATCCAGTTAAAGATTAATTAATGAGTTCAATGTTGGAAGGCTAGCTGTCTCAGTTGCTCTGATTAAGCTGTACCCTTTGGGGATTAGACAGAGGAACTGTTCGTCAGTTTATAACATATGTCATTTGATGGCCAGCCTTTTCTTTTCAAAATTAATTTGGTATAGATTAAGTTGTTAAGACTAATTTGATGATGGGCATTTGACAAGGTCTATTAATACAACCAGCACAGAAATCTATCAGTGATGTAATATTTATTATAATTGATGCCTACATCACAGGGGATGGATAAATATTTTAAGGAATGGAAAAATCATAAATATTTTAAGGAATGGAAAAATCATAGAAATCTTAGAAAGGTTGATGTGATTTTCTTGCACCTAAACTGTTCAAGAAAATTGTAATTTTTTTGACGGGCGTATCATGCTGAGGCGCGGCACTTTATTATCGAAGGTCAAGGTTAAACATTCCAATAAGCTACCGGTACTATTTTTAGGAGTTGAGTGATATAACTGGAATACACAGACTTCCCAACACCCCAGAACTGACCTTACCCAGGAATTACTCAGCTTTCCGTCCCCCACCAGATACCCCCGAACTGGCGTCCACCAAAACACAGCTGAGAAGTCGCCCTCTACCAGATACCCCCGAGCTGGCCTCAACTAAAACACTTATGAACAGCAGACCTCCACCCGACACCCCCGAACTAGCCTCAACCAAAGCATCTAATCACACCCCTGAGACTCCAGTCTTTCTCAAACAGATCAAGGTAGGTTGCATTTTAAAAAAAACAATAGATTTGAAAATCTTTTTAGGTAAATAGATTTCTCATCTGCAATATTTTAAGATGAAATTGATTGACGTTTATGTGTATTTTATGTTATCAGATTTTTATTTTTTTTTTTTTTTGGATACTGAAGGCAACAGAGGGTAGTCATACTAGTGCTGTGTGGAAACCTCCCATAATGCCCCAGGAACCACAAAATCCAAGTCGCACAGAAGCTTTGAAAGAAATGCCACAGATGCCCAAACTAAAGGGACTATACAGCTATCTCTCCGATGTTAACTGATGAATTATGGCTTTATTTTGTGTATTTATGACTGATTTATACCCCACTCCGAAGAAGGGGGGTATATTGTTTACCCTTGTGTGTCTGTCCATCTGCTTGTCTTTCAACCTGTGTGTCTGCCTGTAAAATTTTTTTGGAAATAGTTTTCTAAGCAATTGCTCATCACAGATGCTTGAAATTTTAACACAATCTTCTCTGAGGCATGCCATATGGTGGGATGTCATTTTTGTTCAGATCCAACTTCTTATTCATCAGTGCATCTGTCAGTAACTGAACTTTTGTATATTAATATCAGGGGATGACAAATCCCATTGCCCGACGCCCGGGGCTAGTGAATTTTAGGGGTGGGCAAGTGAAATTTTATCAACCACTAGCCCGTGGGCAAGTGACTTATCAAAAATAAAATTTATTTGTAGGCCATAAATTTAAAGCTGGGCTTAGAGACTCAGCATTTGTCTTCCTCTTTTTTTGAAAAAATGTCTATAAATACAGAATTAGTTTATGGTAGGGCAAGCAAAAATTCAGGAAGGGCAAGTCAATTTTGACCAGGTACTTGCCCTTGGACAAGTGGCTTAAAAATCTATTTGTCAGCCCCTGTTAATATGATAGTGTATAATCATATCAGAGCGGAGGTATTACTAGTGAGCATTGGCTCATGGACTTTTTGTTTAGTACATTTTTTATATGTACAGTCGTGTGCCAAAAGTGAAGATAATTTTATTTTTTCTCTATATATTTCATTGAAAACAACATTTTTTAAAATCATTGGCAAATGGTCAATTTTTGTCCAATTTCATTATTTATTTCAGTACTTAAACCAGAAAATGTGCAGTTTTTTTTCTTTAAAAGATCATTAAATATTTAGTTTTTAGTAAAAGATAGTTCATCAATTGACATCAGTTCTAAAATTCAAGATCAACGTTGACTATATAATTCATTGTGAGTATGTGACTTAAAAATTCATGTCGCAGTAAAATTACAATATTTTTAAAATATCAATACTGATCAGATAAAAACTATTGTTTATATCAACTACAACAATTTATTGGATTACCATGAAATTTGTGATAAAATCTGTCAAGAAATGTTGTCATACCAGTGATTTTAAAAAATGTTGTTTTCAATGAAATATATAGAGAAAAAATAAAATTATCTTCACTTTTGGCACAGGACTGTACATGTTGTGTACAAGTTTATTTTAAGTATTTATGATAGATCTTAAAAGTATTTATGTTTCTTTAAACATGTTAAGGACCCTCTTTACACAAGTACAAAAATTTTTTTGGACATTGAGAAAAATATATTGTATAAAACATGATAAAGGAGTTAATATTGTGCTTATTTATTCAATTTTCACTACATAGTGGGTGGCATTTACCCCCAGGAAAAATGTTCAAAGACAACACAGTATCAGTGAATAGAAATCAATGTTAAATACTTCAGTTGAGAAAATACATGTATATAGGAATCACCTTGTCCGTCTGTCTGTCTGTCCGTCTGTCTGTCTGTCTGTCTGTCTGTCCGTCTGTCTGTGCAATCGTGTCCGGTCCATATCTTTCTTACAGAGGGACATTAGAATCTACTACTCCACATTAAGATTGCTCATAACCTAAGGGTGTGTCATGACCTTGACCCAAGGTCATTTGGGGAAGTTCAAGGTCACTGGAAGAAAAATTTCATAATTCGTGTCCGGTCCATATCTTTCTTATGGATAAACTTGGTAGGTTCTCATTTCACACAAAGATTGCCCATGACCCAAGGGTGTGTCATGACCTTGACCCAAGGTCATTTGGGGAAGTTCAAGGTCACTGGGAGAAAAATTTCAAAATTCATGTTTGACACATATTTTTTATGGATAAGCTTGGTAGGTTCTCATTTCACACAAAGATTGCCCATGACCCAAGGGTGTGTCATGACCTTGGCCCAAGGTCATTTGTGGAAGTTCAAGGTTACTGGAAGAAAAATTTCATAATTCGTGTCCGGTCTATATCTTTCTTATGGATAAACTTGGTAGGTTTTCATTTCATATAAAGATTGCCCATGACCCAAGGGTGTGTCATGACCTTGACCCAAGGTCATTTGGGGAAGATCAAGGTCACTGGTAGAAAAATTTAATAATTCGTGTCCGGTCCATATCTTTCTTAAGGATAAACTTGGTAGGTTTTCATTTCATACAAAGATTACCCATGACCCAAGGGTGTGTCATGACCTTGACCCAAGGTCATTTGGGGAAGTTCAAGGTCACTGGAAGAAAAATTTAATAATTCGTGTCCGGTCCATATCTTTCTTATTGATAAACTTGGTAGGTTCTTATTTCACTCAAAGATTGCCCATGACCCAAGGGTGTGTCATGACCTTGACCCAAGGTCATTTGGGGAAGTTCAAGGTCACTGGAAGAAAAATTTTATAATTCGTGTTTGATACATATCTTTATTATACAAAAACTTACTTCTGAAAAACCCAGCGGGGGGTATTTTGTCCCGATTGGACAGTTCTAGTTACAAATTGAGTAATATATTATAAATTTCTATTTTTTTGAATTTATATCTAAGGGCAGATCACTCTAACTGCAGAAAAATACCTTAGAATCAGCACTCTTTAGTGTGCAGTTTAGAGTGGGTTCTTAAATGGAGGATGTATGAATGGTCAATAAAATCATAGGGAAAAAAAAGTTTTATTTATAAATTTTGACCAATTTTTGTTGCAAAACTTCCTCTCCCTAAGAGGTGGATATATTTCAGCCAGGTGAAATATTTCGATAATTGTTATGCCCCACTTCGAAGAAGGGAGGGCATATTGCTTTGCTACTGTCTGTTGGTCGGTGCACCATCAGTATGCATTCATTTTCTTTGCAGATGTTGCACATAATGAAATGAAATTTGGTATGCAGATTAATCCCAAGAATATCTTGGCCAAATTTTGGACAGTTACATGTATGCCCCTTGGAAAAATTCTTATAATTTGTAATTTTCGTTGCAGAGGTTGCACATATTGAAATGAAATTGGTTATACAGATTTATCATAAGAATATCTAGTTTATGTTCTGTTTTGGTTATGGTCGAGCTATTTTGGGGTTATGTCCCTTGGACTTGGAAAATTCCAATTATTTGGGGCCTGGATAGGGAGCATTTTAAGTGTTTACAAATATCTCTTGTTGTTAGAACACTTCGAATTCCTAGCTGCTCATATTGGAATTTAGAAATACCTGAGAGCCTGTCCATTTCTCAAAAGAGAATGCATAAAATTGTCTCTGATTCTGTTCTTAAAGAAAATCATGCTGTCCGAGTTAGATTTATCAAACATCATGTACAGACATATAATTCATGAGATCTATTCAATAGCATCAACTTCCTTTTTTTTACCTTGACCTTCCCTGTGACCTTGATCTCACTTTTCTGGAATAAGCTCAGTTTAAAAAAAATATTCTTCAATATTGAAACCTTTTAAAAGATGATCATTTTCAACTATATGACTTAACCATTTCCCTGCAAGCACTTTGTAGCGTGGAACCTGTTTTCCTTATGTTTAGCGTAAATAATATTATGATGTAATGTTTTAATGTGAAAATTATGAGATTTTAGCAAGTAAAAAATAGAAGAAAATTGGCATTAAATTGAAGATGATATGTACTTTTTAAAGTGCGTAAAAATGCGTGATTGCGGGGAAACGGTATATGCGTGATTTTGCGTTAGAAATAGGAAATGGTATACCGTATTTGGCCGAGTATAATACGCATTGATGTAAAATACGCACCCCCCTTTTTGAGTCTGAAGCTGGGGAAAAAAACGCAGTTCGGATGTATTATACGCAATAGAAAAATTTACCAAGCGATGTTCTGAACTATGAAAATCACGGTAATTTGTTACGAAAATCGGCGCGAGGATTAGGTGTCAAAAATTTACTGAACACACTTTTTTTAAAATACACACTTTATAACTTTCTCTTAATCCTGACATTCCGTATCGCGGCAATCTGGAGAAAATTATTTATTCATTTATTTCAACAAAGCACAAGATAATGTTGCGTAAAAGTATTAACAGATTTTTTTAAAGAATAGTTACGGTGATTTTGAAATTATGCGTCGCCATATTCTTAGATGAAATAATTTTATTTCAACAAAGCAAGAGATATTGTCGAAAGTTTTATCAGTGTCATATTTAATATTGGTTCTAGATAATCATGCTTAAAATTATCTTACAATATTTTAGCAGGAAACGAAATTGAAACATCAAAGTATTTATTTCTTTAACTAGACTACAATTTTCCTCTTCTGAATCTTCGCGGATATCTTATTTTCTAAATGATACTTTTATTAAAAGTTTTAGCATAATTTATATTTCATTTCTCAACTCTCAATTATTTAAACAAGAGGCCGATAAGTATAAGATAAGGTAAAATTATATTTGACAAGTGTTTAATTGTTTAAGTGCCGTAATCAACACATGCTCACACATACTGTAGTAAAATTATACCATTTTACTATGAATAAATGTCGCCTACCTTACAATCAAAGGTGACGACGAATACCCAGGTTTACATGGTAGGTAAACACAGGTACATGCAACAATATAACAAGACAAAGCAGGAAAACGTGGTGAAGGGTTTGACTGGTAATTCTCGACTGAGGTAGGAAACGTGCCGGCACGGGTGGATGGCTATGAGGTCAGGGTGAAAGGTCATAGTGGACATATTTACATATACAATTTCACTACATTCCTCCCCGTTTTATTTAATAAGCTAGGGAGCAAATACTGTAATTTATTCAGAGGAATGTAAACCAGAAATATATAATTATTATTTAATATGACATGGAAAACGTATGAACTAATTCATGTATCCCCATGAACTTGGCCGGAATTACTTCTAGCGCCTTAGTTCTGCAGGATAAACATGTAAATGTGTGGCAAGATTGAATATGGTTCAATGCTTTGCGAATTAAATCCGCATGCATCTTCCACACTGGATCAAATGATCATATTAATTTAGCCATACATATTCCATGTTGTCTGTTATATACATATTTCCTATGTTTAACAATTTATAGCCTAAAGAATGTCTATTTACCTATGACCTAACACTGACCTACTTCCGTGAGAGTCCTGTAACTGAATGGTGTCATGGCAAATGCATGGTTTTAGTCGAGTGAAATTCAGTTGTACCAGTATATAACTTAATTGTGTAATACAACTAATTTACCTAATTAAATTGTGCAGGTGTGCAGTATATGTTAGGACTTTACAACGGATAAATTAAGTTAAGTGTTGTGATGTATTCTAATAATTAACTTAATATATATTACAATTAACTTCTTAAGTATGTCGTCACCTTAAATATGACAATGCCTAACACTAGTACTATATAACTTATACTAATTTAAGCCTAACCTAAACTAAGTAACTAAACTTAACTAAGTTAAGTGTTGTGATGTATTCTAATAATTAACTTAATATATATTACAATTAACTTCTTAAGTATGTCGTCACCTTAAATATGACAATGCCTAACACTAGTACTATATAACTTATACTAATTTAAGCCTAACCTAAACTAAGTATATTTTCTTATTACCTATCCTAAGAGCTTAACTAACTGAAGAATATTTGCTGACTATTGATAGAAGATCCTATGAAATATTATTGTTGAAAACATATCTACAAAACACATTCTGCATCAGTACCGTCACTGTCTAAAATTAGTAAGCCAGGTATGATACGGAAAATGTTTAACATATAACTATATACAAAGCAATCCAGCCCAATACCGTCACTGAGAATGGTCAGCCGGGTATCTAACGGAAAGCATAAAGTTATTTACATGGAGCAATCCAGCCCAATACCGTCACTGAGAATAGTCAGCCGGGTATCTAACGGAAAGCATATGTTGCATGATTACACCAGTCCTGGTAGGAGTATATGCTGGGCATCCTTAGGAACTGGGTCAAGGACATGCAACAGAATAGATCATTGCAGTATTTTGACTTTATATACTGCCTGAATATGCTTCACCCAGATTTGACCTGAAGTAACTAACTAAAGTTTATAAGTGTTTCTTAATATAAAGTACTATGTTGTAACTACAGAACAGTACTTGTAATCAACATTTAATCTGCTTTGCTAGCTTGAGCAATAATTACACCAAAATATTCACTATGTTCACTTATTTTCCAAGATAGTAATGACTTTTCTAATACTGCTTAATTCCTCTTATATATGCTATGCTATATCTAAAGTATCACTAAATACTTGTAAGTGATCTGTTATTACTGTAATCATGATAATATGTACTGTCACGTGTGCATATCTACACCACTAGTGCATCGAGCATTGCTATGAAGTTTACACTGATACAGATTAACAATGGCGTGCAAATTAGTTACTTTAAATCTATAACTTAAATGTCATGCATATAGATAAACTCTTAAGCTAAACTAAATAACAACTATACTGGTTTTTATATCTACAAACTACAATCTACACAATTTCCCCTCCCTTTTATTTTTAAATGAAGGAAGTAGTAGTATTATAACTAGCTGTTTTCAATTATGAATAGCATTATTGCAACTTGTCAGATATAGTTTGTGCATATTTTAGCTACATGTATACTGATATACTAGTGAGTTGCCTATTATAAACAAATCACTTAAGTACTAAATGTAATGTGTAGACAAGTCTTATTAGTATCACTAAACACTAATGACTAGTAGATAGTGCTGCTAGTTATAATTAGCAATAATAAAAGGTACTGTGCTAAATTCACCGTACCTTTAAGTCTCAACTACCAACTATGACGTACCAGTTAAGAGTTGACTACCAGTTCTAGTGTAAATGTTAGTTTCTTAAATTATAAAATAATTAAATCCAAATAAGGTCAGATTGCAGTCAGAGTTTAGAATATTAAAATGATTTGAATAAATACAACCTAAGTAATAAACCTGCAAAATAAAAATACTGTGCTTCAATAAGAAGAAACAAATCAGAGATATCTTCTTAAAAAATTTATTCATATTTAGAACAGTCTTTCAACAAAACACTAAAGTATGGAGTAACATTCCTCTGTAAATATACGCAAATGTACGAGTGTGACAAAAACTTCACCCATTACCTCCGGAGTAATAATCCTCCAGAAGACCATTTAATGCAAAGCTTCTGAAGTCCGAAAATTCACTACAGAGTAATACTCTTCCAAAGATATTTACAAATCTAAACTAAAACAAGAATGTTGTAAGGTTCAAGTAAGACAAATCTCATTTACAGGATAATATTCCTCTAGAAGATTTTGTACGATGATTATAAGAGAAAATCTTAACTATGTAGTAATATTCCTCTATGTGCAGCTCTACTACGACGAAACTTATCTACAGAGTAATATTCCTCCAGAACGCTAAGTATGCAAAGTTATATTGAAGCAATATCTGTATTACGGAGTAATATTCCTCCAGAAGGCTATATCTATGTATGCTCAGCTCTATTAAGCCAAAATCTAACTACAGAGTAAAGTTTATTAAGACAAAATATGAACTACGGAGTAAAAGTTTTCTATGTACAGTTCTGCTACGACAAACACTTATATATGGAGTAATATTCCCCCAAAAGGCTTATATTACACAGTTCTATTAGGACTAAGTCTAAGCCACAGAGTAATATTCCTCTATGTAATGCTATACTACGACGAAAGTTTTTCGACAGAGTAACAATCCTCCAGAACGCTAAGTATGCAAAGTTCTATTGAAGCGATATCTAAACTACAGAGTTATATAAACGTCTGCTAATATCTACTGAGTAATATCCTATGGACGTCTGCAAACACATCTATGGAGTAATATTCCTCTGGGCGTTCACAAACACATCTACGTAGTAATATTCTTATGGCCGTCTGCAAACGCATCTACGGAGTAACATTCCACTGGATGTCTGCAAACACATCTACGTAGTAATATTCCTCTGGGCGTACACAAAAACATCTACGGAGTAATATTCCTATGGACGTCTGCAGACACATCTACGGAGTAATATTCCTCTGGGCATCCACCATCACATCTACGGAGTAATATTCTCTTGGACAGCTTTACTCTGCACTAACAAATCAAATTCTATCTACGGAGTAATATCCCTCTGGAGAGCTATGCGACGATCTAAAATGGTAAAAAATTATCTAAGAAATAATTTCTCCTGAAATGCTATATACAGCTCTTAAAAAGCTTATCTAAAGAGTTATGTTCCCCTATACCCGCTGTGTACAAATTTAAAAGGCAAAAACTTTTAAGAGGAGTAATATTCCCCCGAAACCGCTGAAAACAATGTACAGATCATCTAAAGATGCAAAACTAAAAGATGTGTGTAATTTTCCCCCGGACGGTATATTCGAAAGATCTAAAATGCAAAAAGAAGAAGTAATATTCCAGCGATGGGTTTGTTTACATTTTAAATGTGTTGAGGGGGACAGTTAACAGGTCGGTCATGAAGATCTTAAGTGCAAACCTTAAAGAAGGTGTGAAATATTCCCCCGCTGTTCTGTTGTCGTTTGCTACCAGTAAACTGGTTCTTTTTGATTGATATGGGACCAGTTGACTCGCGATGCATTAAAAAGTTCATTAATGAACATTCAAAAGTTTATTCGGAACATTTCTAAGTTTGTCGAATTATGTTGAAAGAAAATGCTGTGTTCCGAATAGGTGTGTATTAGATGTTATTACAAAAAAGTACTTTTTTGCAGGGAATCAGTGTGTATTGCAGGGAATCGGTTTATTCACGGTGATTTTCAGGAAATCAGCAAAATATATCGATTTACTTTTTTATAGTGAAAAATCAGTAGAGGTATTATAAAAAGTTTTTTAAAAATTAAATAAAATGCAGATAGAATTAAACAGCATAAAATATTTATTTGACAAAATCGTAAAGGAAGGCTGGCTTGATGGGTAAAAAGGATTATAACATGTTTGGACAAAGAATAAATAAAGACTGATTTTGTGCAAAAAGATGAAAAATTTTACAAAAATCAGAAACGTTGCCATGTTAAAAGAAACTTTTTTCAGCTGTGAAACAAATTTAAATGGCAAAAATAAGAGTATAATATTTGTTTACCGCCAATATGATGTACAGATTATTCAAATGCAAAATAAAAGACCGTTTCAACGTGTCACGTGTATCTAAAATGCAAAAAACTTAAAGACGGGAAATATCCTACGGATCAGTTCATTTAAGAAAAGGGGTGCAAACTCTTTTCATAAATGTCACCGTCCTGTTCGATATGTCGCGCTTTACCAGTAAACTGGTTCTTTTTCTATTGATATGGGACCAGTTGGGCGTGCTAACTTCCATTAATGAACATTCAAGTTTATTGTAACATTTTTCCAGTTCTTCTTATGATTAAGAAAATTGTGTTCCGAAATTTTACTTGTAACAGTTCATCCAAAAAAACCAAAACTTTTTGGCAGGGAATCAGTTTGTATTGCAAATGGTTTATTCTCTAATTTGTTTCAGGAAATCAGCAAAATATATATTCCATTTTTAATGAAAAATCTAGAGGTCCATAATAAAAAGTTTTTTTTTAAATTAAATAAAATGCAGCAGTTCAACAGCATAGAATATTTATCACATGTATCTATATTTGACAAAGAAATTACCTGTGCAGAGATCAATTAAGGAGCGATTATGTGTTCGGGGTTTTGCATCAAAGCTAAATGTTGAATTACCTATTTCGTCGCACATAAAACGTTATACGGTGATCTTCCACCTGATTTCAAAAAAAAGATTAATTAACAAATATTATACTTTTAAATGATTAAGAAAATACTTTCCTACAGCATATGTATTTAATTATATCCATTTATGTAATGTAACACAAGGAATGATTTGACAACAGATTTCAGAATACCTTAGCTTTAAATTTAGGCAGGGAAATATATAATGGGTAGACAAGGCAGTTTGCAGAAAAGTCAATCGCATCTCTCTGGTTTACCTCGTCGAAAAACAAACTCGAATGTATTGACATCATCATCGGATGTTATCAATTTAAATTTCCTGTTCACAGTAATCTAAGTATATTTAGATAAAATCATTACATTGAATGTTAACTCCATATTTCCACGGGAAATAATAGGTCTATATACATCATGAATCTTTTATTTCAAAAAAGTTTGTTATATATATAATTAACAATACATTTTTGGCTTTTTCCCGTAGCAATTTTTAAAGGGGGGGGTTCCGACTAGTTGTGATTGACAGAGACCCCCCCCCCCCCACATACACAACCTCTCAAACAACTCTTCATAATGCAGTAAAGAATCGTTCTTTTAAGTTAAATAATTAATTATTTTTCAAGGTTCTCAAATAAAAAGAATATTTCAAAAACAAAAAAGTATTGTTATGGAAAAGTTTATCACTTCTCTTAAAGAATATTGATTGAATTAAAAAAAAAGCTTTTTGAAAAGCTGTTACTTGTAACACATGTATCGTTTCGGGGTTTTATATGACAACAGAAGTACATATATACACTGATGCAGTAAGATCAATTATGGTCAAGCGATTATGTAAACCTCAGCGGGGTTTTGCATAAAGCATATACATCAAGACCTTAAAAAGTAAAACATTCAATGTAACCATAAATGTAACGAATTTATCTATTCAGTACGGGAAATTTTTTCTCTCAGATTACGTTAAAATCTCTCTCTCTCTCTCTCTTTCTCTCTCCGATTTGGCAAAAAGTCATTTATACAGTGTAACTGATGGATCCGAATCGCGAATATTTTGAAAACTTGTAGTCGGATAAAAATAAATCAAAAACGATACCATTTTAAACTTGATCAATTCCTGAAGTAAATGATGGCTGCATAAAATGTAAATTGAAGTAAGACACATGCATCACCTATATTTAAAAATGTATTATTTTTCAATTTTAGAATATAAAATATGAATGTTTTTTTTTAATGTGATAAGTGAAATTCGATGTATATTATGTATATCTCGTTATTTATAAAAGGAAAGAACATTCTGATTAACAATCTTTTCAATATTTAGAAAACCTTTAATTCTAAATAATTATTCCCACCCCAATCCCCATACACCAACACTTAAACTTGTATGTATAAAGCAGCCCGGTCCTCTGGGCTTCAATGATATTTCCATCATTTGTGTTAGCCTAATAGCAGCCACGAAGCATCGTTTTTGAAAGGGGGCAGCCAGAGAAAAAAAATAACTTGAAAAAGTTGTCAAGCAAACACGAAAATCCTATTTCATGGGGGGGGTGGGGGCAACTTTTAAAGCGTGGGGGGGGGGGCAGCCTTTCAGTGAACATTTCCAGAATTAAAAGTAATGTTGGGAACAAAGGGGACAGTGCCCCCCCCCCCCCCCCCGTTGCTACGTGACAGAATAGTACAACCATTATTTATAGAATATGACGCAATACGGATACCTAATGAAAACCTGCATATTTTAAACAAATACTTAATCGAAGAAGACGGTAGAGAGTAAATTATAATTATTTTTTGACAATGTCAGATAACTTTGAAAATTTGATTCAGTGTTTGTATTGCCTCATATTCCTCTGGACGGCTACATGGATGTACAGCTCTAAAAAATCTTAGTAAAAATTTCCCCTGGACGGCTATATTTACTCGTATTCAACATGTTCAAAAAAGTATATACGGAGTAATATTCCCTATATCGCCTTTACACCGCTCTAAAGGCAAGAGTCAAAAATCTATCTGTAAAAAAATGGAAACATATTACCGGAGAAAATAAGGAATGATGTGATCCTGGGACAACACGTTTCACTGATTATATCTTGAAATAGCAGTAGGAAATGTCTATAAGCTACAGTGAATTAGATCTTTTCTTTGATAATCCCCCCCCATTCCTTCTTATATTGCACATATATTGGGACGGCTTATCATTATTACTTACACTAAAAGTTGACTTGTCTGGTGCTCATAAAAATTGTTTTCAGTACAAAACTTATCAAACTTTATCCTAGCATCTGATCCTGGGATCTTGAAAGTTACATTTTTTACAGGTCGATCTCTTCGTAATGTACTCAATGTGTTTGTATGCTAGATAAACAGATTTTGATGTCGAGGAAAAAATAAAAATATGTCTAAACAGAAAAAATAAACTCAATTCTTGTATACTCTAGTTTTGCTGTTATGATATTCAAACTTTTGGTAGAATCAGCGTACTTTATTATAAATAAAAATATAGACTCTGTCCATAAGATCTATTGTCTTAGCATTTTATGGTCCAGAAATTTGCAGGATTTTTTTTTTGTAGAAGCTTCCCTTCCTTACCCTATCTGAAGATAAAAACATGTTTTTTTAATGCGATTCTTTTAAGAAGATCATGAAGAGTGCATTAAAATTTTAAATTGCTCTCATAATTTGCAATTGTTAAACAGATAAATGCTGCTGAGAGTAGGGTTCAAGAATATTACGATAAATGTTTACGACGATTGACAAACAGTGGTTGTAAAACGCCATCCGTAAAAAGTGGAGCATAATTGTTTGTAATATGTTCGCAATAAAGAATATACTCACATGTGTGTGGTTTATAAACCATCCTGGCTTCACATTTCGTTCAAAATATTTCCAATATGCTGAATCGGGCAAATGTCCGAACTTTTCATCTATATTTTGTAGGTTTTTAAAAATAATTCCTCTTCCGGTTGCAGCCAACAGTGGAATGAACACATGATAAACGAAATTACCGATGGGGTTCATCATGTTCATTAGAAAGATAAATGATCTCCCCGAAACCCCGACATGGCAGTGCTGTTGAGCATTTAGACAGATATATTCAAGAGAATAAATAAAAATATCACTGGCACATTGATCTACAAAATCTTTGATTTTTTTTACATGTATAATGTAAAAAATTAATAAAGAATATTTATTTAAAACTATAATTTAAATAAAAAAAATTTTTTTTTGGATAAAAACATAATAGATTAAGTACAACAATTATTTGTAAACACAGATGACTGGTTTTTTTTCTAAATTAGGATTCATCTAGTTAAATTTGTAAAAATAATATTCGTGCCAACAAAGCTTCGATATAAGTTAAGTATTTCAATACAAAAGCAGGCGCGGATCCAGAAATTTTATATAAAAAGGGGGGGGGGCAAACATGCAAAACCTATTTCGGGGAGGGGGTACTCGATTACATTTGAAACATCATACCTATAGAAATTTTTATATCAACTTAAAATAGATCCTTGTTTTCAAGGAGGAGTCCGAGGGGTCCCCGTTTTCTAGGGGAGGTCCAAGGTTATTCATATTTTCATGATTTTACTTGGTTAACTTCCTTAAGTATATACATTGAAAAACCTTGAAATTCCGGGGGATCCGAACATTAATCGTCATCTTATATAATTAGATACATGTTTATTAATAGAAATAGTAATATTTGTAAACTCCTTCACGCTTGATAAGTCTAGTAAGGAAATAGTAATTAACAATAACAAATAACATATCTAGATCTCATATTTCATGTATACTTACATAAAATGCAACTTTTCATGAAATATGAGAAGCAAAGTGGTAAAAATTATGATTATTAATTAAAATAACCCAGGTACCGTAAATACACGTCCTTATAAAAATAAAAAAAAATCAGAGTAGAATACGACAGGTTGAGGGTTTTTCTGTAATTTACTTTAATACTATATAATACAATTTTATATACACTGATGACACGCATGGTCAAAATCTTAATCAAATGTAAATTTGACACCCATGAAATGTTGATGTTTTATTTATAAGTATAGCCAGCTTTATTGTTACAACGTACATTGTACATTGTATAATTTGCTAACCCCTATCTAATGTGATGCAGGTGTCATTTTCACGTAGGAGTGTCAGGATCGGTCACACCTTGTAAAGTAGGGTAATTGGTAGTCTGGCCTTAATTACAAAGTAAAGAGCTGCAGCCAGTTCAGAAATTAACATTGCCTGCAATAAATTACCGAAATTCTGCCAGTTAAGTCAATTTTGTCAAACGCTTTTGTCTATTCATGTGAAGAAAGAACACAATGACCTTGCTAGGACCTTGTGAGAGTAACTTGGAGCGGAGTAAAAGAAATGAATGACATAAGCGACGGAAGGACTGGAAAATGTAATAACAAAAATGTTTTGGGGGTTAAGTCCAATTATCAATGCTTATATCATGTGTATATTTGGGAAAAGGGGGTAAAGACACCCTCTGCAACCCTCCTCCCCGGTTTCGACGCCTATGAATAAATTAGAATTTTTTGCTTTGAAACTGAAAACTTTGAACCATACACACATTTTATTATAATTTGATGCTGCTTATCAATTAAATTCACGAATTCTTTATTTCTTGTGTCATAGAATGACTCTAAAAAAAATATGATGCAAAGAATGAATTTTTTTTTTAAAAATATGAATCAAGATTAAAAAATGCAGGGCGCGCCTTTTGCATTTGCACGTATTCTTATAAATTTCAGCTGTGTTATTATTATAGACAAAAGTAAGGGATTTCAGAGGGAAGGGGATTGGTTTTAAAATTAAGTGACCAAACAATTATTTGAAAAATTATCATACACTAGAAGTTCATATATGAATGAAGGAAAAACACATGTTACATGTAGGACTACTTACAATGTAATCTACACCATGCGATTTTAGCACTGTTGAGAAATTCTAAATTTTTGTTCTTTTTTTCCAACATGTTCCATGCATATTAATTTCCTCAGTAATAATGTGCTTGTAGATATTGTGGTACGTAAAGCATCAACACAAATTGATCGTTTATAGACAGATTTTAATCCCATTCTCCAAATCAACTAAAACATAAAACGCACACATTGAAAATCTGTTTAATTGAGCATATACGCGGTGCAACACTTGTTTCTACAAATGGGGGAAAATATCTATTCCAAAATTTCTGATCTTTTAAAATTATTAAAAATGTTAAAAGTAGAACCTCTAAGATCTGTATTTAATCATGCTGAAATGATACATGATGTATTTCAGCAAATGAAGTTTTAAACGCGGTGATTTGGACCCATTTTAAAACTTCATATATACAACAGAATGTTGTTTCCTTTACGACACTTTCTAGCTATTTAAACAATTAATGTTGTCAATAAAAATGAATTACCAACCTTAAGCTTAGGTGTATGATTGAACTCAATATTGAAAAGAAACGTAATGGTCTCTTATTTACGATAATCATGTTTATCAGCTCTTAAAATATTTTTAATCAGGAAAGAAATACATGGACCTGACACTGCCTCGATTCCACTCCTGTAGTCTTGATATCAATATTCTTGATTAGGTCTAATTTTAAAACAATGATTGTATTGTATTGTTTATTACAAAGAACCAATCAGTTGTACAGTATAAGTATATAATATTTCACAAAATTTGCTAACCCATCTACGTAAAAAATGTACCGTTATTTTTAAATTCAAACAGGAACTATTTGTATACAATAAGACACCTTGTTATGATACTTTAAAAATTGTACTTTTTGAGAAATCATACAGAAACAAGATTTCTCAAACACTTATGTCCCCCTTCGCCAACTTTTGTCGAAGGTTGAAGTTACTCAAATGCAAGTTAACGTACGTCAAATGGTCAAATTTAAGGTACCCAGGGGAAGAGTTTGTCAAAAGGAATACACATGTGAAATTTTTAAAAAGCCCTAGCACAAATCATCAATTTTACAATCAAGATTAAAGTTTTTTAAAAGTAGGTCAAAGTTCAAGGTCAAGCTCAATAGGTAAAAACTGTTGGTATTCAAATGAAGCCTTGTCGCATTGAATGTATTGTGAAGTATAAAGATTCCTGTACTAATTGTTCAACAGTTACATCTAGCACGATTAAAGGTTTTTAGAAGAAGCTCAAACTCAAAGATAAAGGTAAAAAATATTTAAATCCGTAAAAGATCTTATCACAAAATTATACACATGTGAAGTACAGAGGCTTGATACGAGCTGTTCAATAATTATGGACAAGGTTAAAGTTTAGTGATGCAGATGTTGTTTGTAAATTGGGTCAAAGTCCAAGGTCAGGAGTTTAAATATTTTGGTACCGAAAGAAAAGACCATGTCACACAAAAAATGAATGTCTTTATACAATAGTTAACGAAAGAAAGGCCTTGTCACAAGACAGGGGCGTAGCAACCTTACTTGTATTATAGGAAATGTTAATTGAAAGCCTGGTTGCCCCCCCCCCCCCCCCCCCCCCCACAAAACGGCTGTTCCCCTTTGGGCCAACTTTACCCCCTTTTTTTTTTTTAATTTTTTTTTTTTTTTTTATTTTTTTTTCAACTTTTTCAGGTTAAATTTTTTTTGGGGGGTTATTAAAAGCCTATTTTTTTTTTGGGCCCCCCCCCCCCCCCCCCCCCCCCACTTTCAAAAACGATGCTACGCCACTGCAAGAAATGCAAATGTATTAAATATGAAAGCCAAAGTTCCAGCCAATCAAAAGTTTTGGGCATAAGTTTTCTATGGACAAAATAAGGAAACAGAAAGCTATATATACAAACAGACAGACAGGCGGACGGGGCAAAACTGCTGTATATACCTCCGAATCTTCGATTGCTGAGACATAAATAAATTAACGATCACGTATTCTAACATGTCAACGAATTGACTTTTATATCCCCCAAAACTAATACATGTAGTAATTTTGCGAAACCAGAGTGTTTGTAAAGAGTTGCAGTCTTTTGCCCTTTGGTTATAAGTTGATATATTGAATTAGGTGGAGCTCCATAACTTTCCGATTGATACACTAAGATCTTTCCGCATATTTTAAAGTTTTATCTCCATTTAGCCTAAAATAGATCGAGAGCTTTCTATCTGATACACTCAGTATGGATTGCTTTTGATAGTTCTTTCAAAGATATTTTTTTTACATCACGCCAAAAGAAAATTCCGATTTATTTCTTGCTTCCTTCTCTGCGTTTAGCTACATGTAGGACTTTCAAAACAAACGTGCTTACTGAGTTTATATCAAAAAATCATACTGCAGTTTTGGGGGAAAAAACATAACTTAATTACATGTATCTTTGGACAATACTTACGTTGATTTAACCACCCTGAGTACATATACACGTATATTTAGTACTCACCTCGCTCTTTGTTTTTTTGAATATATTGAATACTTATTATTATAAGTTCTACTTTAATGTTGAGATGAAAATGTTTGTTTTATTGAGTACATAAGGCGTACATGTACAACTTTTTTTTTTAAATTTACTGAGTTTTTGTGTTATGTGCATTGGATATATGAAATCTGAAATAATTCTCTCATCTTTGACTTGTCGACAGAATCTACACCCTGGGTTCATAATAAAACACAAACTCTTCTTTAAGCACTCATGAAAGGCACATATTCGTACATACGTAGGGCAATAAGATTTTCAGTGTTTTAAAGGTGCGTACCTATGTATATTTCAAAATATTTTTGTAGTGAAAATTCTAGATATGCCTAAAACTTTCAAAGGCTAATATATCTGTCTAACGCAGATTCAGTGAAAGTCTCATTAAATTCATTTAGTGGTTTAAAAAGAGTTGCGGATAAGAGATGGGTACCTTTACACGTAACAGACGAATGGACGTACAGATAGACGGACATTCTGTTCACTATACATGTATACCCTCCCACTTTTCAGGCGGGTACGGTATTATGAATGTGAAAATTTCAAATCTTGTAATTTTTTATTACGACATAATAAATACAGACTGAAATAATATCACGGCGAACCTTTTTAAATCTGAATTTGCTCAAAACGAAATTAAATTTTTAATGCACTGTCTTATGTACTCTGACGATCGGATCGGTCAGAAATTTTCGAAAACACTGGTTGTTACCAAATGCTTGCAAATACAGATGTAACTTGTTTCAAATTACGCTCAACAGTTTGCAAAATGTTTTGTATTCCTATAGTTTACATTTAGACGATCACCTTTTTTCAGAAAATTTGAAAAAATAATTGTACTTATATGGCACACGATTTTTCAATAGCTTGTTTTGGTAGACATTTTCGTTTTTAAAAAATCGTGATTTCTGTATACTCTCAATATCCATCATCAAACTCGAAATATGCTACAAAATTTTGGAAATGACAAAGCTACGAAAGTAAAACGAAAACAAAGAGATACATGTAATTATTACTGGAATGTTCCGATATGTTAATGATTTAAGGGAAGAACTAGAGGTCTACAAACGTTTGCGGAATTTCGATGATTCACCCGCCTTTCCTTGCTTGAATTTCGTGGGGTTTTTTTTTTTATCGAAAGCATAAGGAACATGAAAAAAGCAATTACGCTTACATCTCTAAATTTCTTACACAATCTTCTTCCTTATATACATTTTTTTTTATTTTTGTCCCCAATTTTTAAACATTTTTAAATATCCCCATTAAATCACCCGCATCTAGGGTAAATTTTGTTGGTGCTCATCAGCTGGGTCTAAACAAGCTTAGACCACGACGGATGTTGTGAGCTTTGTCAGCCGCAAGGGTCATCTTATTTTTCATGTCGCGTGAGTTCGAATTTCTTGTAAAATCCAAACATGTTCACATGGCACTTTCATCCGCAAATTTCTAAAATCTGAATATACATTTAAAAGAGGATTTAATGGATATATTAAATGTTTTTAAGCCTTTGCAAAGATAATCTTTATTCATACCGACATAAGATGCAATATCCATAATATGCAATATCTATATCCTGTACAAGACTTCTATTCTCCATTTCAAAAAGGTGAGTTATTTCCCCTGAAGGGAACTCCTTTACTGTGTCTAATACGCATGCGCTATAAAGAAAGTGTATGTTCATGGTGTAATGCCTCTGTCATACGACAAACTGTAATTGTGTTTGTGAATAAAAAGAAATCTAACTATTTCGTAATTTTTTGAATTGCTCAGTCAAAGAATCTATCTAGTGGATTTGTATTAATCTGTATACTAGTATAATAAGGCGTTGTGCAATGAATATATGAATTATTACACCTGAAGTTCCCCCCCCCCACCCAATTTCTTTTACAGTATATAAGAAAAATCGAACCAGATTACTGATAAAATGCTGATACATATTCGAATAGGCCTATTTTTTGGGGTGGGCGGGTTGTTTTAAATAAAAGCTAAATTTCATTTTCGGTAGTGGATGTTCTGCAGACGGATAGTCATTGTTTACAAAATGTGCAGAACAAATATAATAATTTTTGTTTTACGAATGCATTAATCTAGCCCTCTGCAGCAATATTTTCTTCTCCGCATCTCTAGGAATGTTTTGGAAACTGATGACATGCATCGTCTCAAGCCACGGTCCGGACTCCGCATATGGGAGAGGATCGTATATTTTGGCCGTGGTTTGCGACGATGGATGACATGTCCATCTACAGTTTTACCTCTGAAACTGCTGCATATACAGCAGTATAGTTCATCTTGCGCGACCGATATCAAGAAACTGCGTTTTTGCTCGATTGTATGTCATAACATAGTTTACTTACAAGAACATTTTTGGTGACAATTAAAGGCCTATTTCATATGAATTAATGGTGTTTCTAGAAATTTATATTTGTAAAATAATTTATTCAATTTTTCGTATTAAAACTTTGAATGGAATTCCAAATGAGTAATTTAATCTCAGACCAATTGAAATAGCATCGACCTGAATTCGTGTTAAATATGTCGAATAAAATCTGAGCTGTATTAAATCAAAGTTTTAGTGCAGGATCTAAGTGAAAGTATATTCCTGAGTATAATTCACTTAAAATTTTGTTTTAGATCAGAGAATTGACAGCAGAAACACGAAATTGATATAATAATATCTGAGCGTATTTCTCGTCCATACGGAAAGCATTCTTTTCGTAAAGTGTTATGTTTTTAAATTATATTGAATTCACAATTAATAATTCTAATGATTTTTAATTTCCACAACTTTGGTTTATATTCATCTGTTCAACCCATTTACACGTTCGTTCTCTGAGCATGCAGTACGCACGAAACCCTCATCAAATTAGCATGAAAGTCGATTTGAAACATTCTTATGGTCAGGTGTAAGTTCAAGTGTGTAACACACTCAACTGACATGCGCGGATCTATGGGGGGGGGGGGGGGGGGGGTCGCGTATTAGGACTTACATGGAATTTACCAGGTTAAAAAAAATGTATATACTAAAACAAGAAAAAAGTTACAATTTGCATCCCCCTTGGAAAACGCATGGACCTCTGGTAATATATTTGAAATGGGTATGTAAGGTGAAAGTTTTGAGGCAACAAAAAAAGTCACCACTATATCCCCCCCCCTTTTCCCCACGAAATAGGTTCAAGAAACCCAGTTAACTGTTTAAAGGTTTTATTTTTTTGTTTGTCAAGAAACGAATGAGGACCCCCCCCCCCCCCCCCTTTGGAAAAAAATTATATCCGCGCCTGACTGACATCCAGCGAAATTCATCTTCCCGGTTTCACCCGACGCGTATTATTAACTTACATGTATTTTGTAAATTATCCTTTTTTAGACATAAATAAGACGAATCCCGTAGATGATAAGATTTTAAGAAAAAAATACAATTTTCAGACGAGGAAACACATATGGACCTCTTATAAGTACGATACAACTGCATCTGATCATTATTACGTCGGAATCTAAATGATTCCTTATTATAACTTCAAGAAACCCACAAACTTTTAAAGGAAATGATTGTACAATGAAGAAAATCAGTAACATGTACATGTACTTTTTATAAAGATATGACGTTTCTTTCGTTTTCAAGTACCTATAAGTATTAGTAAGAGTAGATTTGTGAATAATATGCATAGTTGAGCTTGATAAAATCATCAAATGCATCACTGCTCAACATTATTATCTTTCTATAACAATACTTTATATCGCGATTACTCAACTTAGCGGAACTCTTTCGCGATGGAGGTAGGAAACGTCTGTTGGATGGGGTCAAATGTGCTATTGAATACAATGCAAGATCGGTTATTGTAGAGTTTATAAATAAGGATAGATAAGTAAAAAAATCCTTTTGGAATACCTTGCTTAAAAGTCGCTGAACAAGCTTAATTAATTTTTGAGACCAGCTAATCCCAAAATGTGACATTTTTAACGATATTTTTAACTCAGCGGGCTTTTCTCATTAAATTTTTATTGATAATCGTCACATTTTAAAGCCATTCAATATTCTAAACTTTCCTTAGTTGACAATCTACTATTTGGAGTCCAATTCTTGGCAATACATTGCACCTTCGGCATTAAAATGAGTCCCCAAAATCTAGAGCTTTCTCGACTCTCCCGCAAAAGAGCGGCTGTAAGTTAAGACAACTGCGAGGTACTCGCGATATTACGTATTCGTAAATTTTAACAATAAATATCGTTCATTTATTTATGCACGCTTGTATAGAGAAACAAACTGTCCCACCTCCATGCTGAAATGGATACTTTTCGCGCTTCTATCGTAGGAGAAGTGCAATCACGAAACTCGCGTATTGTATCCTTAACCTGCCACAAAACTTCGATGAAACTGCAACAGCGGGTAAGAATAGAGAGGGGAAAAAACCACATTGACCACATGTATGATATAATATTTAATTAAATCATAGTTTTATCACCAGTGTGCATTAATTCGTATGATTTATTGTAACATTCTTGATTTTCTACAACGCATCCTTTGATCGATTATCAGAGCAATCATGGTTACTTTGCGCAGAAAAATAAAGCTCATTTAAATCAAAATTCAAATTGTCTCAAGAAAAACATGTAATTTTTTTTGTCTGAACGAAAGCTAATTTGTCCTAAAACTATTTAAATTTGTCCTATCAAAATGTCTTATTTCTTCAAAGACATAACTTCCATATAACTACATGTATTTCCGAGAACTTATTCGTCATAAAGAAAAATATCCGAAAAAAAAGCGCTGGTGCATTGTACTTCTGGAAATCTGAATATAGCATTTCCGACAATTTTTCTTTTCATTTCTGGTATATATATTTATTTCACTTTTCATTTCCGAAATTTTTGCAAGGTACCTTTTAGCAACTTAATGTTAATCAAGTAGGAGGAAATCAAATTTTAAAATTAATTTATTTCTGTATTTCAAAATAATTTTTTCAAAAAATTAACAGATTAAAAACAAATAAAAAATCTGTTGTAAATATAGATCTGTCATGAAGCACCAAGTCTAAATGAGCATGCATTTGTAAGAATAACATTCAGTGTTCATAAAATTGTCAACGACTGCACCGAACTTATGTCCAAGACATATGAATATACTATATTTTATTCTTTAACAATTTTCATCAGTGAATTATTCAATCCTACTTTCATTACCGAAAAGCAATACCTTAAAGATGTCGAAGACTTTAAAATGAAATTGTCGGAAATGAAAATGTTTTCCGGAAATGAAATGGGACAGGTTATGTATAAATTGTCTCAACTTCTTTTTTATAGGAAATGAAAAGTTGAAAGTTTAAAAAAGAACCTAAATAGAAGACTAATTTAATTTAAACAATATTTTATTTATTGGTGTTATTGTGAATTGGATTGGGCAGCAGGCGCAGCCTATTTTAGCCCTCCCCCTGAAAAACAGAAGATTGAGTTTTACATTTTTCTATCACGTAGTTTACAATAAATAAGAGTTATATATATTTTTTTTATATTTTGCAAAAAATACTTTTAAATTCCATTTTCACTTAGGTTTATGTATATCTAATTAGTCTCAACTTCTTTTTTATATCCATAATTTTGATATAGAAAACATTTAAAGATAATACTAATCATAGAACTAGAGGCGCAATGGTCATATGGACATAGACAAGATCACTGGTTTGATGTGTAAAATTGTTGTCACATATCTTTATAATAAAATATGAAATTAACCAAGGTAAGAGTGCCCTGGAGATAAAAATTGATCATTTGATGTGGCATTTTGATCAAAACTCATTACGACAAGGTCAAATCACGCGGATCAGAGAAGCATCGAAAAGCACAAAACTTTTCTTTATTTTGGAAGAGCAAGGTAACAAAAAACTATAGTCACGTAAATAAAATATTTTGATATTGTATTTGGACTTAGAATATATTTTTCGTATTTAATTTTAATACGACTAGACAACATTCGATCATTCTGTTTTTACATTTCACAAGACTAATGCCAGTGGCTTGGAGGGATAACTTTTGACAAGATATTTAAAATTATGTTTTTTTAAGGTAATTTTAATCTTAAATTTCTACTGATTTGTTAATAAGCAGCATTTCTCTTCCTTCTCCTATCAATCGGCAATCAAAAGATATTTTTTATTTTCAGTAGTATGCTTTTACGTTAGTAACTGCTGATTTGTTAAATTGCACTTTATTGTACATGAAATTTGTGGAGAGACAATACGCACCAAAAGTGATTTTCTGTACTTTTATCGCAGGGACGTAGCATCGTTTTTTTGAAAGTGTGTGTGTGGGGGGGGGGGGTAGCTAGAAATTTTTTAATATCAAAATTCAAAAGAAAATCCTATTCCTGCGAGGGTGTGTGTGTGTGAGGGACGGTGTCTGTGATGGGGGATTTACTACGCTGAGTCTGATATTCATGATATTACGAAATACATATATGCAGGAATCGAGTTACAGCCTTAGATCACATATCAAAATAATTACCGGTAGTACTTCCTGGTGGTGTTAGGAATACACGTGTGTATTCTTACAGTGAACCACCAATAATAAACAGACATGAGAAATGAGCTGAAAAAAAAAGAGAAAATGGAACAAAAATCGAACTTTTATTCACCGTCCTTTGGGTTGCAGCAAAAGTGATACATATGAACGGTTTGTTTTGTGATACAGAGTATGCGGGATATTGAGGACGTATATTACAAACCTTGGACTTCTCAGTACATTTACAAAGGAGTCAATCAATCCATGATATTACGCAGCATTAGTTACTGAAAAGGAGTTTGGAACACCCTTGTGACGAATTTAAATATTTTTCTCAACATTGAAGCAACAATAGTCTTGGATAACTTGGTAAGTCTGAAGTTGTATTTCATTCCTAAAAATAGATAATGGATTTATTAAAAAACAAATAAAATAACGATTGAAGAATAAAGATTTAAAATTGTTACAAATTAGTTCCAGTCTTACTACAAGAACAGGTACTTATTTTTACGGTAGCTAGATCATGTAGATATACACTGAGTATATAATACACATGTACGTATGTTTACACGTAAAACACTTTTTTCAGGTGCTCTGCATGACTTATTTTAAGCTGTATACAATCTGGGTGCAACATGTATCTTAACCTCTTATTTTTCCTGCAAAGTTTTAGGGAAAGAAAACTGGCCTGAGTTTGTTTTTTGTCTGGAAATGTGGATCTTTTCCTTAGGAAAAAATTCCACTACAGTCTAGAAGTTTTGGTAGAAAAGCTTTCCGTTTTGGATTTCTTGCAATCAGGTAAGACTTTTTGGTTTCTATAGTTAACCGAAACTAGGACAGACAGAATAATAAATATTAGGACGTAGCACCTAAATATACATTAAATGCACACCTACTTGCAGTTGGTACAGGTTTTAAAAAAGGACGGTGTAAATAGAAGTCTGTCTTAAATCTTTCTCCGTAAACACAGTTTCTTTACATGTCTACCATTTTCAACATTCAGATACATTGTAAGTTGAAAGCCCTTTCATGTTAATGTCTTCTTCATATAAAGATCTAATTTCTACATGTATTTGTGACGGATGTTACAAGACATTACATGTATTATACACATTTTCGTTTACTAGAAGACTACAATTTGCATTTTAAGTATTGTCAAGTTTCAATTAAATTAATCGAACTTGTGCATCTTTGGTTCATGCAATTATCGATACTCCTCAGACCAATTTAAGGTTCAAGTCATACTTCCACACTTGATTTCAATTAATTTTTTTGTGTTAAAATAAATATGAATACCAAATTTTTAAAACTGCAACACAATTAAAACAAGCACATTAAAAAAAAAAACGAGGAAGCCTTTTACAAAAGCTACGTATACGTTACAGTTTATCAAAGAGTGACATAATTTCAATGCTAAAATTTGAAGTTAGCTATAAACTTTATGTTCAAGGAAAAATTTGTTTTTCATTCCCGTTCAATTTGTGAGAATATTAACACTAAATTAGCTAACCCAGATGATTTCCAAAATAGTTTCAAAGCTAAGAAAGGCCTTTGTATGATCAATTGCAGACTATTTGTCATGGTTAAATTGCCATTATTGATTAGCGAACAGCTGCCCTCGATCGTTCTATGACCAGCACGCATAAAATATAATCTGCATCCTTGAGTATTACAAGATACTCGCAGTGGGTGGTGGCGGAGAAAAGTTTGATTTGTTGTTAATGTCTATTTAATATGCCATGTTGTTTTATAACAAGACTTTAATTACCCGTTACTAACTATACGTTTTCAAAATATTACTAAAACACTTCTGTACTGAGAGAGAGAGAGAGAGAAAATTAAAAATAAATATACCTTATAACTTTTTCTCTAAAAATAATTTATTATTTTATGTAGGATAGGGTTATATATTACTACATGTAGCAATGTGTGCCTTCATTTTATCTATATAAATATTTTATCTGGTTAAAATAAACGATTCAAAGCTCCACTATACAAGCTTTTAGTGAGACAAAAAATAGATAATACTTTAAAAAAAAAAATACAAAATTAATAAATAAATAAAAACAGGAACATTTTTTTTCATCTACAACAATAAGCAGAAAAGTTTACTTAACCCGTTACTGATATAAAATTTTTTAATACCATTAACTTCTGTTTCCTTAAACTTTCAGAAAAAAACTAAAGCATCTAATAAGTGGAGTAAAATTTATGTTCTTACTGATGAATTTTTTGTTTTAAATGTCAGTGGGAATGAGAGTTATGGCTCAGAGGGGTTTTCACTTAAAGGGAAAAAGTACATTCTTTGCACCGAGAAATGGCGTTTTTACCCACATTGGAAATTTAACCCTCTGGTCCATAATGCTATATGTTTTGCAGGGTCAATTTAAAATTCTGGATCCCCTCATCTTTTAAGGCTGAAACATTAATTACTGTGTCTATCTACATATTCGGTAAAAGATATTGATAAGACTTTATATTTCTTCTAGGATAATATATTTCTAAACATATTTTGGTTTAAGGACAGATGATACAAACAAAAAATGGATGTCTGGATTTGTATATATTTTTTGGTCTAATTTCATTGCAAATGATGCAAATAATAAATTTCTAGAAAATATAGAAATTTTAAACCTTCTCTAATGTTCAAAAGTATGCCCTTCTGAAACCATTCTTATTAATCTAATCAATTATTTTCACTTTTAATTCCATTTTTGTGCAAATGTGAATAAAAAGTTAAAAACTACGCGGTGAAAGTTATTCAATTTACACATTTAAACATGACCCAACTAACTATTTTCAAAATCTTTAACAAAAGTTTGTATCATCTGTCCTTAAAGTAGGACTCCAAGCAATTTGCCCATTCTTTGAACTTTTCTTTTTAATCAGTTCGGTCGATTTTACTTGAGAAAATTACCTTCTTAAAGTATTTTTTATTCAACACAAATAATCGCTTAATATGTTGATGATGTTAGGAATAAACAAGGCTTTATTTACATTGTAAACGAAGTTGGGGAACATATTGTTTTTACTCTGTTTCTTATTATTATTATTATTATTATTATTATTATTATTCCTGGGAAAATTTTGAATCTTGAGTGATCTTGTAAACTACACATCCGACTAAGGTAAAATGTTTTGAGGGTCAATAGACATGTTATGTAGATTTGCCGAACAAAGGTCATTTTGCGCGCACGTGCTTGCAAGAGCGCGCACGTGCAACATGTAAAATGACCGATTTAATTGATATAGGCGTAACTTTTTTAATTTTTGATGAAATGCTTTGAAATTCATAATGTAAGGATGTATTAGAAGCATAGACAATATGACATGGTCAAAATAGCAAGATCTCACGCGCATGCACTTGCGCTTTGCTCTGATTGGCTGAAACTAAAGTCTCAATATCTTTCTTGTTTTTTGAGGAAATCCTTTGAAATTTTGAACATAGCCATGCGTTATGATATCCTACAACATGATATATAGAAATTATCATGAAAACATGTGCATGTACGTGTGCTGCAATCTGGCTTAAACTTTAAAAAGCTATAACTCCCTTGTTTTTCAACCAAACAGGATGGGATTTGGAACATAGATATATAAAATGGACTTCTACAAAAGGTATGGTCACCATGCACATGCATACACGTGCGTGTACGTGAGCTGCAATCTGATTGGCTAAAACTTTAAACAGTAATAACTTCCTTGGTTTTCAACCAAACAGGATGGGATTTGGAACATAGATATATAATGGACATCTTCAAGAAGGTATGGTCACCATGCACATGCATACATGTGCGTGTACGTGCGCTGCAATCTGATTGGCTGAAACTTTAAACAGTTTTAACTCCCTTGGTTTTCAACCAAACAGGATGGGATTTAGAACATAGATATATATAATGAACTTATGCAAGAAGGTATGATCACCATGCTAACGTGCGTGCACGTGAAATGGGTAAAATCAAAAATACACTTGAATGAGCGAATTTTTTTAATACTTTTGGATTAAATACTTTAATATTAAGTATATTAAAAAATATAGATTGTGTAGACAAGATGATATGGTCATTACGTAGATGCATTCACATGCAATGCTAAAATTTGAATGAGCATGGTAAATTTCTGGGTAAACATTGTGAAAATCTCAAATGCATAGAGTTTGTGTTATTAAATGAAGCTTACAGGGAATATGGCAACAAAAGGGAGTTGGGGAGCGTTTGGGGAACATCTGTAACGGTCCCCGTTACAATTAGCACTAGTTTACATTGTAAGTAGAATTAAACTTAATGTACATGAATCTCTATATCATGTGTCCATCAAAGAAAATTCTTACCAGTTTATTATCTTTGTAGATTATCTGCTGAAAAAACCAATTAGACTTTAAAAAATATATTTTCATACAACGTTATGTTTGTGAAATTTATTCATCGTGTAAGTACATGTAAACTATTTCATTAAAATCAGGTTTTGAACGTAGCTATGTTAATAATTTGATATGCGTTTTAAAATAAAGAATTAATATGACTTTGCACATTCGTAGTTATTAAAGGAGCATCCTCAAAACCCTTTTTAATCATGACCGATATTTTTAAATCATATGCAGATTTATAATTTCTGAAAAAAAAGCATGCACGGAAGAGATTGACCTAGTATCTTTTTGAATTAATAGGCGTGCTCAGAACATTACGTATTATATACATGTATGTAAAACTTATTCATGCTGAATTTTACATAAAATATAACTCATTTTAGGGACATGAGAGTGCATCAGTGATTTCTCTATATTGGATACGCACGAAGTTTCTAGATGCAGCGTTTTCTGTGATTGGAAAAATATATGACAAGAAAGATGCTCCACTACATACCAAAGTTTTGAATGCTGAAGTAACTGTGCAAGGATACCATAGGATCTGTCCCTGCGTGTTTAGTCTAATATACCACTATTCAAATCATCCACACGTTCAAAATGAAGGCAAGGGCAATACCTGTGCCCTCGAAACCATCTCATCAAACCTTATTCACATCAATTTCAACGTAGCTATTTATGTAAAAACTATATGTATATAGAACTGTATTTAGCCTTCCGGTGCCTTTGGATATTGGTCTTGTCTCACAAGAGCTGCGTATATCTTTTTAGAACAAAATACATGGGGTATTTTATTTTTCTCACAAAAAACTGTAAGGAACCTACTAAAGGAATGTAGCCTTAGCCTCCAAGAAGAAAAGTTTTACTCTGGAGCTGAGCTAGTATTCTTTTCTTAGTAGAACTGAATAAAGCCCTCTAGAGAAATATTACTCCACAATTTTTCAAATGATAATTGTACTAAGCCGTCTAGAGGAATATAACAGCATAGTTCACATTTTGTATTACAAGAACTCTACGTAGAATTCAAAGGAATATTACTCATTTGTTCATATTTCGTCTAATTAGGAATGTACAAAGTCTCCTAGTGGTGTCGTATTAGAAATGTATGTAAATTTCGAGAGGAACACACCTTCCTAGTTCTGATTTTGTCTGATAAGAAATGAACATAGCTTCCTAGAGGAATATAACTCCGTTGTTCAGATTTTGCCCTATCAGAAATGTATATAGCATCATGGAGGAATATTCCCCCGTAGTTCAGATTTTGTCCTAATGGCTATTAGAAATGCACATAGACCTCTAGAGGAATATTCCTCCGTAGTTCATATTTTGTCTTAATAGAGATTAACATAGCCTCCTAGAGGAATATTACTCTGTAATTCAGATATTGTCTTTTTAGAGAATGAAGTACATGTACATATAGTCTCATAAAGGAATAATACTCCGTAGTTCAGATTTTCTTATTTAGAACTGTACAAACTCCTAAGATAGTTCAATTTTTCCTTCATAGAACTGTGCATACATAACCTTCTGGAGGAATATTACTATGTAGAAAAGACTTTGTTTACCTCCACTTATGCTGAGTTTTCACCTCGCATTCTAGATGTCTTTTTACAACTACACAAATTCTATCAGATAAATTATTTACTCTGTAGTTAATTTTTGTTTTGTAGAGGATGTAAATAAGATTTTGTTTTATTTGTGTCATAATAACCTTTTTGAGGAACCCCGTATATATTTTGTTTTATTAGAATTGCAGTCTTTAAGAGAAATATTACTTTTTGGATGAAATTTTGTCTTTTTAGAACTCCTCAGTCTTTCAATTGAATATTATTACGTAGTTTATTTTTTTGTTTAATCAGAATTGCAATCCTCCAGAAAAATATTACTAGTATTTCAAAGATATGTTTTTACCTCTTAGAGTTGTAAGTATCTAGAGGATTATTACTCCGTCGATAAACTTTCGTCGTAGTACATGTATAACATTACATAGAGGAATATTACTCTGTGGCTCAGAATAAGACTTAATAGAAATGTGTAATATAAGCCTTCTGGGGGAATATTACTCCATAGATAAGTGTTCGTCGTTGCAGATCTGTAAATAGAAAACTTTTACTCCGTAGTTCATATTTTGTCTTCATAGACTTTACTCCGTAGTTAGACTTTGGCTCAATAGAGCTGTGCATACATAGATATAGCCTTCTGGAGGAATATTACTCCGTAGTTAAGTTTTCGTCGACATAGAGAAATACTACTCCGTAATACAGATATTGCTTCAATAGAACTTTGCATACATATTTGTACTTAGCGTTCTGGAGGAATATTACTCTGTAGATAAGTTTCGTCGTAGTAGAGCTGCACTTAGGGGAATATTACTACATAGTTCAGATTTTCTCTTATAATCATCGTACAAAATCTTCTAGAGGAATATTACCCTATATACGAGATTTTGTCTTACTTAAGCATTACAACATTTTTGTTTTAGTTTAGAGTTGTAAATAACCTTAGAGGAATATTACTCTGTAGTAAATTTTCAGACTTCAGAAGCTTTGCATTGGTCTTACGGAGGAATATTACTCCGGAGGTAATGGGTGAAGTTTTTGTCACACTCGAATTGTACATGTGCGTATATTTATAGAGGAATGTTACTCTATACTTCAGTGTTTTGTTGAAAGACTGTTCTAAATGTGAATAAATTTTTTAAGAAGATATCTCTGATTTGTTTCTTCTTATTCGTATTACAGAGGTTGTATTAAATCATATTAATCTCTGAATTGAAACCCGGAAAAGGTACGGTGAAGCACAGTACCTTTTTATTTTGCTGTCCCTTCTAAGTCAAAGAATACAGTAAATAGACACTGGGTAAAAGCACTTCAGGGGTTTTATTTGCAAATGATCTAAATAAATTCAGTGAGCCATGGCACGGCCCAGCACTTGTTTTCTAGTGGCAGCCCAGATGGAATGCCCAGCCCATTGTCCACATACTGGAATACACAAACAAGGCACTTTCTGTAATTGGTCAATTTTGGGAAGTCCTTGTTGGCCGCATTCCAAGCAGACCTGGTTGGGCCATCTGTGGTGTCACTTTCAGTGCTGTCTTGATACACAGCTGTTGCTGGTACAGACAGTGTGGGATAAGCATTCAGCGCTTCACTAATCTTCTCATTATGAATTGGCAGCTCGATTAGTGAAGAGGTTGCTGTTCCCTTTTCGTCTGTTACCAGCTCTTGGTAGGAGGACTCCTGTAAATTGCTGGATGTCTGAGCATTTACAACTGACTTGTTGCTATGCTCAGGCGAAGAATCACTCCTAGATAGCTGTGTGTCTGGTGTCAAGTCCGGTACGTGGTTGTTGGCAGTTAGTAGTGTATTCAGCATCTGTAGTTGTATGGCAACCAGCAGTTGATTGCTCACTACTCGGTAGCCATAACTCAGATGAACTGCCTTCAGGAACATTCTTGTCTTCTATGTCTGGTGACTTTGAAATTCCAGGAACATGGAGACCATCCTGTGACACCATGGTATTCCACTGAATACTAGCAGGTGATATATCACCACTCTGTATTAGTGGAAAACCTGGTGGACTTTTACAGGTAACTGTTGGCATCTGCTGCTGGTGTACTACTGCAGTAAGTGTTGGCATCTGCTGTTGATGGTTTACTGCTGCATGCAGGACAGGTGCACAGCTGCTGGCATCTCCAGGTCTCAATGGTGCAGATAGTACCTGATCCTGGTTGTTGTCTGGAATTTCATTTGGGGACACAGCAGGACTTTGTACAGCTCCCCCAGCTCCTGTTAGGATCAATGGTGGTGGCATTGGTGGCCCTCCATACATGCATGGTTGTGGGTAAGTCATCTGAGGTACCATGTATCCAGGTGGGATCATTCCGGGATAAGGGCCATATGCATATGGTATGCCAGGGCATGGCTGTGGTGGTCCAAAGAATGATTGTGGGAATGGTCCACCATATCCAGGAAATGGTATTGGATAGCTCCCAGGGACTGGCGTACAAGGATAAGGATACCCACTTTGGCCTTGGTTGAATGATGGCAGGTATGGTCCACCATAGAATCCATGAGGTGCTGTACCAAGTGTCATTGCTGGATTCATCTTGTTGTTTTCAGTAGTTCAAAGTTACGGAAAATGATCACGCCGTTTGACACTACTGAAGCATTCAGTCATCTAATGTGACGTATGTTGAGCTATTTCCACGTTACGGTAAAAGAAAACGCCGGTGAAAATATCACAACACATTAAATAACTGATGTACAACAAGATTTATGTTATGTTCTCACTGTGATCTGAATTAAACGTTACTTTAACACAATATAATAATTGTATTTTAAGCCGGTTTAATTGATCGAGATGGTCCAGATAATTTCACTTTACTGCGTCTATCTTTTCTTTCTATCTTCTATTCTCTCTATCTTTTTATCTAATAACTTTTTCGATGTTGTCTTTATTTCTGGTTGATTGATGAATTAAACGTTACTTTAACACAATAAATTGTATCTTAAGCCGGTTTAATTCAACAGTAAAGTTCTGGCGATTTATAGTTTGACAGTTCTCTTTATTCTCTCCGCTTTTCTTTCTATCTTCTCTTTTAATATCTTTGATACTATTGGTTTACGATGTTTTCTTTATCTTTATTTCTCGTTGATTGAATCTTCGATTGATAAAATATTGGTCTACTACAATTACTTAAACTTTTATTAATCGTAACTAAAGTTAATTAATCTGTAACTTAACTATACCTTGCTTTAATTACCGACAGCCTCTTACAACGTTAGTGTACAAACGCCCGATGACAGACGACGGTAGAAACAAGCATTGATGTTACGAGAGTTTGTAGATAAGCTAAATAATTAATTGTATAATCAATTGATGATGGTATATGAATTGATTATACTTTTGCAATTAGATGAACTGCTATTTCACAGAGCTAAGATGTAAAGCCGTTACACTACAAAATCAGTCTAGTCTACTGTTAGAGCGAGAAGCACGTGCGCTTCGATCTAAATTTAGCTTTTACAGGTAAACCGGTTTGCGTGAACTAGCTCTGTGAAACTACACAACAAAAATATACAATATCAAAAACACAATATATCTCTACTTTCCCCCAAAATATTTTTTAGGGAACTTAGAGAAAAAAGAAATATATGATAACTCTAAATCGTAATATAAGACGAGTCGAGAAGAAAACGGCGCTCCTCGAAAATTGTCAACACGAGTGACAATAACTTTTCAATAGAAAAAAAAATGTTTGTCTCGTGCAAAAATATGAAATAGATAAACAATTTAGAATAAAGTTCAATCGTTGTGGCACAAGTGACCAAAATTCAATGAGTCGAGAAAAAAAAACGTAATTTGCACAAGACAACTAATGAAAATGTTCAAATTTTCGTACTAACGTTTACAAAAACGCCTGTACGAAAATATAATACTAAATACTAATGAAAAATGAAACTACAAAAATAATTGGACCGTGATATCACCACGTGTTCTAATGCGACTCACGAGTGAAAAAAATAACATGGCAAATTAGTCAAATTGTCTGAACTTTACAAATAACGTTAATTATAACGCCTGTAAGCAACAGTTTCCTAAAATTCCAAAATGACTAATTGCAAAAGATTTCACTCACGTGTTTTTACTCACGAGTGGAAACTCACACGTGAATTGTTGCAAGTAAAATACATGTAAATACAATATGCCCCGCTCCGAATTACCGGCGACGCCAATGTAGTAAAATCATAGCATTTTACTATGAATAAATGTTGCCTACCTTACAATCAAAGGTGACGACGAACACCCAGGTTTACATGGTAGGTAAACTCAGGTACATGCAACAATATAACAAGACAAAGCAGGAAAACGTGGTGAAGGGTTTGACTGGTAATTCTCGACTGAGGTAGGAAACGTGCCGGCACGGGTGGATGGCTATGAGGTCAGGGTGAAAGGTCATAGTGGACATATTTACATATACAATTTCACTACAATACGAAAGGTCATAAACCGACCCCCAATTTTTAACAAAGAAAATAATCACAGCAATTAACATGGCAGTAAATAATCAGTGCTCTAACTGTAAAAACATTGCTTTGGAGTCGGTAGACAATTAATTGCCCCGAGGGGTGTTGATAGGTAATTATCATTTGACCAGCGCACATGTGTCACAACATTGGCTTCCTTTCATTGGGACGTATGGAGGGGTGTTAATATTGTTGCAGATTATCACTGAGTTATTTTAAACCTAAAATTAATATTTATTTTATTGTATTTCATTAAAAAATGATTTATTACTTTGTCTAGCAGATAAGGTGCATGTGCACTATCATTCCGGAAGCACGTGACATAGCTATGAGTGAACGTCTAAAAATAACATCGGTAATGGCGGCCTCCTCGGAGACAATCCATAGCAATTTCAGTTGCCTGTAAAGAAATACCTCCATGATATGCTAATATAAAAGTGCCAAAAAAATATAAGATAAAATTCAACAAAGAACGCGGCTTAAATCTGAGAAATATGTTTAATTTATGCTTACCATTAACTGTATTTTCTGAATAAAACTAAAAAAAAAAAATTAAGAAATGTACTTGTACCTATATTTACTTATTGATTTATAGTATATGTAGACTTTATTAGGGCCCCGCAAGGATTTGCGGGTGCCCTATAGTAATCACTCTGTCTGTCCGTCTGTCTCTCTTCCGTCCACAAATTTTCTGTTTTTTTCTAATAACTTTTTTTATGGTTGCCCAATCAAGTTCAAATTTGGTATGGTAGTTCAGTAGGCAGAAATACATATTTTGATGCTAAGTTTTGTTCTCAATGTCTTCTGGTTTGGAGCTGGGGTGGTGGGGTAGATTACTTTACTATGCATAAGAATGAATGGGCAACTTTTTTTTTTGGTTGCCCAATCAAGTGCAAATTTGGTATATTAGTTCAGTAGGCAGAAATACACATTTTGATGCTAAGTTTGGTTCTCTATGTCCCCTGGTTTGGAGCTGGGGTGGTGGGGTAGATTCCTTAACTTTAGAATGCATTGGCAAAGAGAGATAACTGCTGAAGATGTTCCCATTGTGTTATGAATGCTGGCTATGAGTCCCTTGGGATTAATTAGGTTTCCTCCTGAAGAAAATCCAGAGCATTATCTTTATCTGTCACATTGAGATGAATTACCACCTCTGTCTGCAAATGAAGTTTGTTTTGAAGTTAAGTCAATTTGGAATGCTATGAACACTGTGAAATGTGGATTTAGGTATAAATTTTTATAATTTATTTTTGTTTAATAGTTATGATTTCATTGAATTCTAAAAACAAGAAATAGATTAAAGAAGATTTTTTGAATTACTTTTTTTACTTTATGTTAATTAATTTTTAAGGTAGTTTTATAAAAACCCCATTCTATCATTAATACTGAAAAAAGTTCTTATTGTAACTTTAGAAGAAAATGATGAGAGAGGTACAATTAATCCTTTGGGATCAATTATCTAGCATGCTGCAGAAAATTTAGTAGGCTTTTCTTTATCTTTAAGATTAATGAAAATCTTTGTTTGCAACTGCTGTTTGTTTGAAGTTAAGGTCAAGCCTTCATGATATTTGCATTCATTGAAGGCTGGCATTCTATATAACACAAGCTTCATAATTGTTTAATACATTCAATGTTAAATTGTTCTTTACTGCCTAATGTAAATACAAGGATATTATTTTCAGGTTTTTGAATATTCAGGAATTTTTAAGAATACAGTTTTAAGAATACAGTTGCTGTTGCTTATTCTTCGTACATTTTTTAATCATTCCGTAAGCTGCACCGTTTTAATTCTACCTCATGGCGGGGCCCTTGCTGACTGGTCAGTTTTCTAGTTGTATAAAGTCATTCCTTGGTTCTATTAGGTGTTGGTTGTTGACGAGGAAATGGGGGGGGGGGCAGAGTGATTGATTAGAATGAAGATGAAACGAGTTCATATGTTTAAATTATTTCTAATCAAAACAAAATACTTGTTTTTTGCAAAATAGTTTTAAATCAAGATGTTTGTCAATGCTTACTTACCTTTGTTTTAGTGCAGAAAGGTCAATATTTATGACAGAAGAGTACGAAAATAAAAGAAAACGTCAAATTTTTCGTTTATTTTATCATAAAGGTATAGTTTTTTCTTTGTTAAAATAAAGAGAGGAATCCTTTCTTTCAAAAAATATGAATTACAACATTTTCACACAAAGACTTTTTAAGATATTACCTGTTATGCATGTCGGAATTGTAAAAAATAAGACACGAAAAACGGGATGTTACTTACATTGTGCTCCTTCATAATTTTTCATGCGAGATGAATTACAATGGATTTGCCTTCATTTTAAAGATTCAGGTCATATAAATTAAATACCTGTTGATTTTGAATGTTATTTGACATTTTTGGTACTTTTTAGAGCATATTTGGAGTAGAACAATAATGTCTGAAAATAGTCTATTTTTAGCATTTCACACTGTTTTTGCACGTGCTCTTGTGTAAAAATAAGCATATAAAGGTATTGTTTTTTTAATACCTAAAAATTAAGAGCAAGTGGTTAGGAAGGAAATGTCTCGAAAATTTCACACAAAGACTTTTCTCCCCCTTAAATAAAAAAAAAATCTTCTTACTTTTGGTCAATAAAATTTTTTTCAGGAGGGTGGTATTTCAGTGAGGCGGGAGGCAATTCCAAACAAACTATTGTTTTATTTTGGCCCAGACGACAGGGATAACAACAATATACAGGTACCCTTACTTTCTTAAGAAAGTGTGGGTTTAATCATTGTATTCTGCAATCCATGTTAAATTTTATTATCTGTCTTTAAATTTAACTACACTGACAGACATAGATATACCAGGTATTTTTATCACATGATCTGGCAACAGGTTAACGTCTAGAATGACGACAAGGAAGTTCATTGTTATATATGAGAATTAAAGAGATGGCAGGTGTTGATCAGGTTTTGAAGCAGGCATTGAGAAAGGTAGGGTGTAGATCTATTCGAGTATAAACTAGACAAAATTGCTAACGCACCACCTATGAGAATTAATAATTTACTTTAAATTTAAAAACCTTTTAAGGATGTACTTGATATATAAATAATTATGTTACTTGAATACAAAATAAGGCATATTTATGTTCAACCTTATAAGTAAGTGCAATGTTTACTGAAGTGTGACCAATTCAAAGAAAAATTGTGTCTTTTCCATTTTCAAAGAAAAAAAAATGCATTTCTGTGTTTGTGTGTGTGTGTATGTGTGTATTCTTTACATTTATACAAATTAAACTCAGAAAACAATTAACACCGTATGCAGCGTTTGACGCTAGAAGAGAGTGCTAAAGCAGAAAGTATGGCGTCTGCAGGGTGTTCATTTAGAGAATCTGTTAAAAAAATGAAAACAGTAAAAAGCTTGGCAAAATGGTGCACAGTGCACAGCTTGAAATTAGCGGACAAGAAAGTCATTCAAGGGTCTTTTTCATGATACCAAGATCTTTTTCAATCCCACTGTTTTGGAAATAATGGCATATTTTATACATTACTACCGATCCGGCAAATGTACAAATTACTGATAAGAATTAACAAGTAGTGAGTTAGCAATTTCGTGTAGTCTATTTTCTGATGAAAATTAATGTGTCTGTGAACTACTGATATAGAAGGTGGTGAACAGTGTTGGCGACTGTAAATGTGATCCCATTCCTCTAACTAACCACACCTTTACTAGATCAATCAACTTTATGACTCAGAGCAAACGGGAAATAGTTCCGAATACCTATCTTATTTCCATTTTCCCTATATATTTTGAGGTTTGTTCACCACTCAAAAGTCGAAACCTCACAGAGAATTTTGTCTGGACTAAACAGTTTTGATAAAAGCCTCAAATGTAAAAAATATAAGATGGAGGAAAATGTTGACAGGAATCAGACTGGAATCAGGTACTTCTCACTTACAATTGCAAGAAGTCTGAAACCAAATGCTCTGTAACCACAACAGCTCTGTAACAATTGAGGTACTTGGCAGCTGCTCTACTCATTGTTGTGTCCTGGGCAGTAAATTTTCTCTGTTGTTATCTAGGAAAGAGTTGTTAACCCTATTCTCAACCCCAAAGCCTTAACATTAAATGGATCATATATTTTTTTCTTGTTTGTAACCATTGATCTGTCTGACAAATGTGGACCTATCAGGAGCATACTGTATATGTTTTCTGTGTCATGACTAAGAGACTCAAGTCTTTCGCCACATCAAAGTATTATGATCTCGAAAATGTGTTCTACTGCATGATATAGTAAACTTATGCTCTCCAATGAAGAGCTGTTCAGGTGTTTCAGATGTTTCTACTACTGACAAATATATCCAATCTCTGGACCGAGAAAAATTATATTTTGAAATTGTACTAAAGAAATTATTTAGGTAACATAGATTGCAATGCATAGTTTAATACTGATCTTTTAAACAGTACAAGCATGCAGACATTGCGAAGACAGACGTAACTAATGCAATGTGTCACTTTAAAGATCTCTGCCCATCGTATGACTGTTTTAGTGAGTCAAAGTTCTATTCCATATTTCAAAAGACTTGTTTACAGTTATATTAAAGATTTGAAATTTATTTTTGTGACGGTTTGATACAGCATCATGTATGAAATAAAGTAAACAGTTTTCTACAGATAGTTGAGTTTCATTTCTATGTTTAATTAAGTTGATTATAATTTTGATTTTCATTAATTAATTCACAGCTTTCAATGATGGCACAAGAAAAGACCTGCTCAATTTGGATGGAACGATTCCTGTCCAGTACAAAGGTAAATGTTAACCCTAACTTGTCTGTGAGTATAGTATAACTATTGTTAAGGTTTCGTCAAAGGTCAACATGTCTAAAAATTTATTTTTGCAATAGCTCCAAAATTATGTCTGGTATATAAAGTCAAAACGTTTACAGTATATAAATATATCATTGAGTATTAGACAGAAAGTATTACTTGGTAACAAATATTTTAAAAAAGATTTTTTTTGAAGAAAAATTGTATCAGAAAATGTGCATATTTAAAAAAAAATGCGCCTGCTTTATTCTGTCGATCCTTTTTGTGAAAATCATTATTGCAGAAATAATATATGTTTATCATTGAAGGGCAAGTTGGACGTGAATGGTCTCTGAAAGGCTGTTATTGAAAGCATGAAATGTATAAAGACAAGACCCCTTTAGAACACGCCATTTGCAATGTACTTTCACTTTCAAGTCTTAACATTTGGACAAAATAAACAGGGAAAACAACTTTCCAGTGACGATATAAGTCCAACTTGCCCTTCATTGATAAACATATTTGTTTCTGCAATAATGGTTTTCACTAAGGGCATGGAATTAATTAGGTATATTTTTTGAAAATATATGCATTTTTACGAATAATTTTTCTCAATAACTATTTTTTCCAAGTATTTTTTTATCAAGTGATACTTTTCATCTGTTAATCAATGAAAAATTGATAAACTGTAAAAAGTTTAACTTTATACCTTATATAGTTTTGGGGCTATTGTAAAAATAAATTTTTGAACATGTTGACCTTTGACGAAACCTTAACAATATTTTATGAGGTTTACAGGGGATGACTTTTAAAATGTTGTTTATACATGAAGATTCCATTTTTAGGTAGGGTATACAACATTCCTATCGTGATCTGGATTCTGGACAAATATCCTTATTATCCACCCATAGTGTTTGTGAATCCCAACAGCATGATGCGTATAAAACCTGGACGTAATGTCGACCCAAATGGAAAAGTGGATCTACCATATCTTCATAACTGGAGATATGTGAGTCGTATGAAATTTATCTATGCCAGGACAATAAGAAATACCCAAATAAAAAGTGTAATCTTTTTCTAAATCTAAGAGATAAATTAAGCTTTGTCTTCCTTGTTGCAAAGACAATGGTAGACTTCAAACATATTAAGGCCAGTCGTAAGGTATTCAATGTTTAATGGCCATATTTTTACCTAATGAATTAATGATCGGATATTTTTTAATCATGGTAGCATTTTGAAGATATCATCAAATAAAAATGCGCAACCAAAGGCATTTACAAAATTCTGATTATTGCCCATTAAATACACCTTGAATTTTAAATTGAAGTCTATGGGCAGCACATGATTTTATAAGATATTGTAAAAAGTAATATGAATTTCAAACAAATCTCTTTGTAAAAATATGCATGAACTGCATAAAAATAAATTATTTACCGCATTTTGAGAGATCAAAAATGTTCTTCTTGTCATCAAGGGCAGATAATTCTTCAAAATCATTTAATGTGCAAAATGACTGTCTCCTTACATGGTATCAGTCTTGTGAATTTGGTTTATTTTATTTTTATCGTTATCTACCAATGCGTTTTAGTTTAAAATCATCTTAAAAGCGTTCAAAATCTCTTAAGCTATTACAAGTTTAGATTAAGAATGAATTGCTAATCGGTTAACCGCAAAACGTTCCGACCGATTAACCGGTTAGTCGTATCAAGATATTTTGACAATTTTTTTCATTTCATTTCATTTCTTTTCAAGAAGGTTAAAAAAAACTTTAGAAGTTAAATTCTGTTTATTTTTATCGGGGATCTTTGTTGTATATAAAATTATATTTTATTTCAATTTCCATAGACGAGAAAATTAAAGAAAACCATGAATCTTGCTTCAGAAATCAGTCGGGGATGATTTTTCAACGCAGATGTGAAAGAAGTTAATTCTGCATTGTCACCATAATCAAAACTATTAATTACAGTTTACAACGTTCTTTCTAATAATTTGATTTACCGGATAACGGCAAAATATAGACATACCATAATTAAAAGTGCTTAACGGTGATATTAATAATATCATTAAAAAATCACAGTACTATCCGGGTAATCGCATAATGTTTTAAAAGAGTAATCAACACTTTATGAATTGACTAATTACCCCTGCGATCTCATCCTGGAGAGCTATAATTATCTCCACAAGTTCTTAATAATAAGATGTGTAAAACACTCAATAAACATCTACGCAATGGTTTCCTTTCTAAAAATAAAAAGAAGTAGAATAAGGAATTTTAAGGAAATTGTGTTTAAATTTTCATAAAATTTTATTTTTTTTCGACTAACCGACTACGGATTTTCTAACCGATTAGCATCGTTCCGACCGATTAATCGATTAACCAGTTAAGAATTGCCATCCCTAGCTTAGATATTACAAAATAAGTAGATATATTAAATACATACAACCACAAACAAGTTCGCAGTACAGTTAAGGTGCGCAATGGAAATATCGACTAAATTTTGTATTTAAAAATGTATTCGTAATCGGGATGGTGATTATTTTTAGTACATTATTTATATCGGATAGTTGTAATTGTGATTAATAACTACATATCGAGGACGATCATATTTTATATTTAGACTAGTCACGTGATGCGGCAGTCACGCGATTTTAGCACATTGACTTGAAGAATTGATGTTACATATAAATATCACTAGTGCAAGGGCATAATCAAGTTCAATTTCCAAATTAAGTATAAATATATATTAAACTCGATCCTGTCTAAATTCTGCAATTTCATTCTTTAAATTATACTTGTATGACCAAATGCTATATTTTGTGCTGGTCAGCGGCATGGAATATTGAAATAATTAAATTGTTTTTCAGATTTCATCAGGATCGCAGCACTTTTCAGATACTTTAATAGTTCTTTAGTTAACATGTAAAAGCTTATTGTGATCCATAGAGTGTATGCCCTTGCACTAGATTGATTTATTTAGACCCCCACATTACCCCCCGATGTACTTGCACACAAATATACGGCAGTGTCAATTAAATACGTAATGTACAGAAAAATTAAAATAAAATAGTGAAGAAGACATTAAATTCAAGTTATTGGCCCATAGAATATCTGTAAATGATATTTTATTTAATTAGATAATATATTTTTTGTTGAGAAAATATTACTTGATCTGTCTCTCACTGCAAACAATCTACGTCACGTTGTAAGAAATGACGTCATATTGACAAGTGTATTGCGATCAGTGACTTGTTTATAACTTGTTATGTGGGATTTAACTAACGAAAAAACAACACGCTGTAGTTAGTTTTTATGTAGTTTTATGATTTCTTACTGGTTAAATTAGCAGATAAACTCATTTTGTGTTATTTTAAAGAAATGTTGTATGGCGTATAATGTGTATGATGTCATAGTAAAGTTTTCCCGTACAAATTAGGCTCCGCCTCCTTTTTGTAACCTTAACTGTGCTGCGTTGAATCTTTTTGTGGTTGTACAGGATGGTATAGACTAAGGGAGACCTATGCTTATCCTTGTCTCTTTGGGTCGGTAAGCTTGAGATATCTGCTGAGGTCACCAGAGTTTGAGATTGATAACATTTTTTCCAGCCCCAGTCGGAACTGCTAATACTGGTCCAGATTCTGGTTCTTGTGTTTGGAGAAGAACCCCCAGTGTTTTCCAAAGCTGTTCCTAAAGCACAACCCCAATCCCCTTACCCCGGGGCCGGTCAATTTCAGACGCCTTACCCAATGCAAGGTTAATAAGATAGACAATAATTATAAGAATGAAGAAATTAAATATGGCACTATTTTATATAAGTTCGAAGAATATCCTAATGGTTGTTAAACTAGTATATTAAATCATTACCCGGTAATTGAAGTGCTTAATATGGAGTAATCTTTGCTCATATAATTTTTTTTTCTAAGTTTTGATGTACTTGTTTTTATGTTCTATTCTATCATTATTTAATACAATTCATACACTAAACTTCTGCATGAATTTATTTTTCAAAGTAAAATTTTAGATTATATTACTTAATTAGCTACAGAACTGTACTCGTATTATGGTGTCATTGAAAGTTTCTATAATCATATGATTTTAGTCTCCTTTAAATTTTAATTACAGGGTCAACTGATCATTTAACCCAAACTCCAGTAAAGGAACCTCTTTTCAGTGCCCAAGACATCTTACTCTGTGACTTGTGTCAAACAGATGCATTACAGAGTTATTGTGAACTTTGTAATGTAAACCTCTGTATAAACTGTGTTGGAAAACATCTGTCTGATTCGTCTAAAAGACATAACGTTGTACCATACAGACACAAAACCTCTACACCTCACTACCCAAAATGTTCAAATCACAAGCACAAAAATTGTGAACTTTACTGTGAGAAATGTAAAATTCCCGTCTGTACTTCCTGCCTCTCCTCTCGAAAACACAAAGGACATAATTTATCTGATGCGTTGCAGAAACTCAGCTCAACTCAAAAAAAGTAAACTTGCGAACATACTACAACTGTCACCAAATATGGATAGGTGTGGCATAGAGAAATTGACATCATTGTCAATTACAAACAGGACTCCAATGATATTTCTCAAACCCACAAATCCAGGAATGCTTAATTCAGAAGTTTACCTCCATATGTTAAGGTTCTCTCATAATCAGATCAACAATGAACAGTTCCATGGAGATTGAATACTGTTCGTTATCTCAATATCCTTCTTCCATAAAGTGATCAGACCCAAAGGGTTCATACCTTACCATGTAAAGTTAAGGTATTCAATGTATAACGACCATATTTTGTACCTTATAAATGAATGGTCCGATATTCCTAATCATGGTAACATTTTGAAGATGTTATCAAATAAATACGCTCCATCAAAGGATTTTTACAAAATTTTGATTATTCTTATCTCCAATTAATTGCACCTTGAATTTTACATTGAAGTCTATGGGCAACGCAGGTTTTTATAAGATATTGTAAAAAGTAATTTGAATTTCAAAGAAATCTCTTGGTGAAAATATACATAAACTCTCTTTAATCAAATATTAAATAAAATGAATTATTTACCGCACAAATTTTGAGAAATCAAAAATTTTCTTCTTTTGCTCAAGGACAGATAACTCTTCAAAAACTTTTAATGTGCAAAATGACGGTCTCCTTACAGGTTATCAGTCTTGTGAATTTGGTTCATGTCACTTTAATCGTTATCTAGCAATGCATTTTTAATTAGTTTAAAAGTATTTAAAATCGTTCAAAAGCCCTTCATTATACATCGAATACCTTAAGGAAATCCAATACATGTTAACAATGTGTAAACATAAACTGTTCGTAACTGTGAAAATCTCTTTGTGGCTAAGTGAAAAAGAATTGTGAAGATATTCCACTACTTGTATAAATTAAAGCACTGATGTATGAAAAAGGTTTTAATTCTTGTAAATTAATGCTGTATCATTGTTAACAAGAGTCAAAACTGCAGTCTTGTATGATGAGTCAAAATGAATCTTTATTTTTTAGTCTGGTGTGGTTATAATATGTATAATCGGAATCATTTCATAAAAATAACTGTACTCTTGTATATAAATACAATAAAGATATATTATATCATATCAGAATATCATATATCCTTATTATATATAAGTACGATAGGGATATACCGGTATGCATATTCTGTGGTAATAATTAGTTGTACATCTAAATGAGAAAGAGTGTCAGGTTTTATTGTTATTTGTTTACGCTGTGATACACGTAACTCTTAAAAGTTAGTTGATTTCTTGATCATTCTACCATGACGTAATTTTTTGCCAGTTGATAGGACATGAGCTAATTATAAAGGGGGCTTAGTATGTATGTAAATGGCTCTCTTTGTACGTATTTGATGTCAATGGGCGGGGACTATTGAAATTTAAATCAGTCTATTAGTCAACATTTTGTTTACTATAAAATCTTATAGACATTTATGGAAATACATGTATAAGGAATCTCTGTCTAATCAGTAGAGTTAAACTGGGACATCAATGATACTAGTAGTTGGAAATGTGGGCTTCGCTCGTTATGTTATTAAATTATCCCAGATTTCAAACTATCTTTTATGCCCTGGCATACTTTATTAACTACACACTGTATTGTACTACTCTTTCATGTATATTTTTTTTTACAATTTACTTTTCTACATAATTATATTCAAGTACATATTATATTAATAAACTCTTTGCTCATTTTCTTTTCTTTACAATATAATCATATATTATTTTTCAATTTTGTTTTCAAAGTAACTTTAAGGCTTAAGTGTGTGTGTGTGTTTGACTTTCTGTCATCCTTTGTTCGTCGTCTCTCTGTATAGCTGTCTGTCTGTCCGTCCATCTGTAAACTTTTCACATTTTCATTTTTTTCTTTAGAACTAACTGGAAAAATGTAACCAAAGGTGAAAAAAACATCTTTGACAAAAGGGAATTTAATTTCTTAATTGAGGGTCCAAATCGTCTTATATTGGGGAATACTGTGGTTTCATCAATATATAAATGTTCGCTGAAATAAGAAATTTGTTATTCATTTGTATAGGCAATGCTTTTGTCCATGAAATTATACGTTTCCTCGAAAACGTCTGTTTCAAAAAATCCAAGAAAATTGATGCCATCGAAAATTAATGAAACCACAGTAAACAAGAAAACACAAAGATAGGGTCAGGTCATCAAAAAATCTTCCGAAGAACCACTGGGCCAAAGAAGCTAAAACTTATTTTGAAGCTTCCTGGGGAAACGTAAATTCTACATTTTTAAAATCATGACCCAAAGGGGTGGGTTGGGGCCACAATAAGTATTACAAGTGGAAAATCTGGTGAAGCATGGCTGAAGTTACTCAGATGGGCATTGTAATCTATAGGCCTCTTGCTTCTTGTTATTAAACTTTTTAATTTCGAATGCACACATGTTACTCTTACATTGATAATTTATTTTTAAATAATAACTGTAAATACAGAGAAAAAAATACTTTTTAGATATAAGCAGTATCCACATAGCCTGTGTCCCCTAATGTTAGTAAGGTACGAGGGTTCTTATGGTTAGCAGGGTACTATAGGCGTTTTATACCAAATTTTAGCACTGTTGCTTTTCCTATGACCAGGTTGACACAGAAAAACAGAAAGTTTATATGGGACGAATCGTGTCAAAGTTCTTTTGAAGAAAGGAAGAAACTTTTTGTTTCTGCACCGGTATTATTATACCCCACTTCCAAAGGTCAGTTAATTCTTGACACTGACGCAAGTCTTTCTGGTATTGGAGCACTGCTTTCTCAGATTCAAGATGGTCAAGAGCATGTAATAGCATACGCTAGTAGAACCTTAAATAGTGTCCAACGTCGGTATTGTACGACTCGACAAGAACTACTTTCTGTAGTTATTTTTGTCAAACATTTTCGGCTTTTTCTTTGGGACCGACAATTTTTAGCCAGGACTGACCATGCTTCCTTAGCCTGGCTTAACAATTTTAGGAATCCTGAAGGCATATAGTCGCTAGGTGGATAAATATTCTGGACACAAATGATTTTAAGATTGAACATAGAATGGGGTTTGCAGCATTTAAAGGCTGACATGTACAATCTTTCACGTAAACCTCTGTCAAGACCTGGTACTCGACCAGAATGCCCTGAATGTTTTTCAGAATTAATGTCTGAAAGAAAAGATGCATCCCCAAAGTGACATCCCCTATCGATGAAAATTAAGGTTTTAATGAACCTGTATCGCTATGCCCAGTTCTATCTGAAAATCAAAGTGACATTGATACTCTAACTTCAAACTAGCTAGACACATGGTCTCCAAAAAGTTTGACTGAAATGCAGTTAAGAGATAATGCCATCGCCCCTATTCTAAAAATAAAGATCGAAACTGACGAGAACCCCCCAAGGTTTTCAAGGGTACTCTGACGAAACTCTGAAACAAAACACCTATGGAACAAGTGGGACCTACTATTATTGAAAAACAATGTATTGTATAAAACAAATAATGATGAAATTCAACTAGTTGCGCCCCGTGAAATAAGTGATTTCATTTTTGGCCGACTCCATTCTGCTAGGATAGGTTTTCATTTTAGCATAGAACGCACTGCCGAGGCAGTGTAACGAAAGTTTTTTGACCAAATCTAATTGAAAATGTTACACATGGTGCAAAGAATGCGATAAATGTGCTTAAAGGAAACCTGGTTTAGGGAAATCTCCTCTTAAAATTTCTGAAATAACCAAACCATTAGATCGAATTGGCATTTATATCTTGGGTTTCCTGCCTATTACTCAAAATGGCAACGAGTACATAATGGTTGTCTGTGATTATTTTTCAAAGTGGGCGAAATCATATGCAATACAATATCACACTGCATTAACTGTATAGCAGACAAATAAATGAGAATTCATTTCTAGGTTAGGTGTTCCAAAACAAACCCACACTGACCAAGGTCGAGAGATTGAATCCATATTATTTTCAAATTTATGTTCAAAATTAGAAATAGATTAGACTAGAACAACGCCATACAGACCTCAGTCTGGCGGTCTTGTCGAGAGATTTAACCGTACTCTTCAACAAATGTTATCAGCCTTTGTAAGCGAAAACAAAAGCGACTGGTACGACCATATACCGTATTTAACTATGACTTATAGAGCCACCATTCAGGAAAGTACCAACTGCACCCCCACTCTCCTCATGTTTGGACATAAACTTAGTTGTCCCATTGATATTATTGCTGGAATTCCTCCAGATCAAAACGACTTCTGCCCTTCTGAATACATCGAATGGTTACAAAATTCTATGAGAGATACGTTTGTATTTGCGTATGAGCACTTATGCAAGGTGGCAAATCGACAGAAAAATTATTGTGACGTAGGTTTGAAACCCGGATCTTTAAAGAAAAATTACTGGGTTTGGAGATGGTACCCACCTAAAGCGAAATAAATTAGGCTTAGGATGGACGGGTCCCTATTTAATTGTTAATAAAATTTCATCTCTCCTATATAAAATTCCGGAAAATGAAAACTCTCCCAAAATAACTGTTCATGTGGACCATTTAAAACCTTACGGAGGAAACCATCTCGCAATTGGTTTCCTGAACATGTTTGCTCCACAGAAGCATCTAATGTCAGTACAGAAAATATTCCTCTATTTCATATCAATTCCGACACTGAGGATTCACCTAATGCCTTTTCACCACAAATGCAAACCTCCAGGTTCGGTAGAAAAATAAGGCAATAACATATTTATTCATCATAATTTTATGTTTGCTTTCTTTTTCTTTTAGGATGGACGTTGTAGAGCTGACTTTTAATGAAAGTGAACTGCAATCTCTGGACGCCGACTTTGTTTACGAGAACGGTATGTTTTGCCCTGTTCCAGATTGTTCTTATACCCTACACTTCAACAACTACTCAAAGTCAAAGAAACATTGGAAGGACATTCATACTTCAATTATAACATTACATAGATGCACTGAATGTGCTAGAGTCTTTAAGAACGGTAAAATCCAATTGCGGAAACATCTATACCAATACCATAGACTAGAGAAAACCAAGGCCGAAGAGCTGTTGATGAAATCCTCCTTTGAAAAACTCAGTGCCAAATATATCAACACTCAAGGAGGTCCGATGCCAGAACCCATCATACACCCGCGGAAGCCATCCACGAAAGAATGTAGACGACAAGCACAAGAAGATAAGAGAAAACATCAAAAGTACGAGCTTGATAACACAGATGGATCTGGATGGAGATGGAAGACCTGAAAGACTTTGAGTAAACATTACAGGACTTTACAGGACTTTTGTGAATATATTACTAAAAGACTTTGTGTATGAAAATTCTTGGTACTTTGTAAGATGATGGACAATATGGATATTAAAATTGATATAAATTATATTTTTGTACATCTCTTTATTTATTGTGTGTATTTATGCATTTATAAATAATTTACATATATTTACAATGTATATCAATTTACAATGCATGTGATTTTCTTAATTTTTGTGTTTAATTGAAAATCATATATGTATACAAAGAAAATTATAATTTTTTTTATAATTCATCTTAAGATAGGGGAATGTAATAATGTTAGCTTAATTTAGGGAATCTAAAGTTTGATCAATTTATTTTCTACCGGTATTTTATTGAACACCTTCTAGAGTCTCCTTTCTTTTGTTATATAAATTCTTTTGTTCCAAACCTTATACAAAGCGTTGCTTTCATTCATTCGAGGCCTCTTCTTTGTTGGTCTAAGGACAAAGTTTCCCCTTTCCCTCTTTTGGCCATTTAAGACGTATCTTATTTATAAATTAATTTTCTATTTTCCCGGACTTAAGTATTTATTTTTGATATTTTGTTTTCTATTATTTGCTATGCTATAATAAATTATAAACCTTCGTTATCTCTCTTTTCATTTTGAAACTTATCACAAACAAACTGAGAGTAAACAATGAACCTGGGTTGATGATTTAATATGAACATTGTTCTTATATAGTACAAAAAATTCATGATATGGCACCTGGAAAAACACTGCAGGGTGTATTTTGTCCCGTTTGGACAGTTCTAGTTAATGCAGTGTCTTCAAAATATTCAATCTTGAGAGGAAGTCAGGCTTAATGTCATATGATTTCTTTTTTGTATGTAGTGGAGTTCAGGCCTCGGGATCATGAAACAAACTAAGACTTATGTCAAATTTTTAATCGCCTATAAAGTATTTATTAATTATTGAATTTATTTCTAAATTTTCACATAACATCACCTCAGTAGTAAATCAATTTTGATTCATGTTTTTCTTGTTTCCGGCACGTGGGATTCAAATCGATAGTAAAATATTAAATATTCAAAAGGGATGACGTAAGCCGACCTTGCGGATTTTATAACAATTTAGAAAGATTCCGGCACGTGGGATTCAAATCGATAGTAAAATATTAAATATTCAAAAGGGATGACGTAAGCCGACCTAGTGGATGACATAACAATCAAGAAAGAAAACAAGGAATTAAATTGTAAAATACGAGATTTAAAGAGATGGCACTTAGTTTTGATCGATTTTTAAGTCAAACATTGAGCAAGGTAAGATTTCAAAAGTATAGATCTATCTGCGATTACCTCAGATCGTTTACTGATAAAAGTTCAGGTATCTGTGAACTAATGAAAAAGCAGCTGGTAAGCAGCGTTGGCGACTGTGAATGTGATCCAGTACGATACCTACTTGTAACCATTCTGTAGCTAGATGAAACAAATTTATGACTGAGCAAACGGGAAATAGTACCAAATATCTATCCCTTCATCCTTACATTCTCTCCCCTCCCCCTTATCTTTGAGGTTCGTCCACCCTGAGCGTCAAAACCTTACAGAAATTCCTCTTGACTACTTTCGATTTTGATTAAGGCGTCAAATTTTATAACAGGAGGAAAATGTTGACCAGAATTTGACTGAAAGTTGATACTTTTCACTATCCATGTAGTCTGAATTCGAAGATACTTTGTAGCTACTGCTGTACAAGACATATGTATTACCAGCTGTTGTATCCAGAGCATCGAATTTTCTCTGTTGTTGTTTTCATTCATATAGACATTGTTCTCTGGGAAGGATTTGTTAGCTCCATACTCAACCACAAAACCAATGAATCTCATTTTGTCTGGTCTCTACTGCGAGGGCTGTTCAATAAATAAATAAATAATGTCCTGAACTGTATGACATACTATACAGATATCATATGACATTAAGCTTGGCTTTTTTGCATTATTGAATCTTTAATGAATTAAAAATTTATGTGACCACTTTTCATCACATAGTTTCATTGTGAGAAGCTGGAAAACAAGGGCTTTTCGAGACACTGCACATAAAATGAATGTTAAAGAATCAGTAAACTATAGAGTGAAATTAAACGCTTCATTTAAGCCGCTGTAAAAATCATTAAGAATCCCAAAGAAATATTCACTGAAATATGTAACATTTACGGCAACCAATGTCTGTTTTATAGACAAATGAGCAGGTGGATTTAAAGTCTTAGGATAAAAAAATTATATAATGGGCATCAATAATGGGTACCGTCCTAATGCCAACAAAAATTATAACAAGTCGAGTATTGTTTGCCAAATTTCAACATATTATCACTGATGATGTATGACTGACAATAATACACATAGAAAATTTGATAGACATCATTTCGGGATTAGTTACCACTGTTTTAAGGAACGTTTGGTAGTTAAAAAGCTTATATATAGTTCTCAAAGGTCCCCCTATGTTTTGAAGAATGAGTGAAAACGACAGCGTGTAAAAATATCTAAACAATTATATTTAAAAAAATCAAAAATTGTAGTTATCCAAGGTTATTGGAAATTCAAACAGATAATGAAACTTGAATCTATTGCTTAAAAACCTGGAAACAAAGTTAACAATAAGATCATGAAGATGTACTTGACAAAATTAGCAAAGGTCTAAGAAGAGCAAAGAATTGCAAGAGCACAAAGACAGAATTTTATATGCAATTTTCTTAAATATAAGTGGTCTTGTTGTGTAAATTCGTATTCAGGGAGGCAATTGAATATCTGGAAGAGTCTAGAAAGCAGAATATTTGCAAAAAAAATGCAGAATCAGAAACCCACGACATTAAATTTCTTCATGACAGCGTCCATACCCGCACGCCATGAAGAGTAAGGAGTTTTTGGGATAAACAGAAAATGAATTTTTTACACATTAACAATATTCGCCATATCTTTCGCCTTTTTACTTGTTTCATTTTCCAAACTTGAAAAGCCCACTTTTCAGAACGAAAACACTAGTCCAGGAAATCATAAGATCTGCCATTTTCCAGTATACTAAGGGTCATACTCAAAAAATGACTTTTAAAACAATCAGAAGTTGGATAAAAATGTTATGGACATGTGTTTTAATTAAAAGAGAATTCTAAATTAAATTATTAAGACTAAATCATTGAAAACGTCTTTTGCTTCTTTCTGAGCACCGATGACTTTATTTATTGAACAGTCCTCGTATTTATCTGTATAGCAATTGTGGACCAACCAAGATCATATGTTTCTGCAAGCATAATTCATTGGGTTATAATTTCAAGAGACACACAATTTGTAATAAGCCTTTCACCACAATAATGTAATGATCCAACAAGGTGTTATACATGTTATACTGAGTTGTAGACATATGTGTTCCCTCTGAGATGCTAGATATTTCTACTTTTGAAAGATAAACCCATTCTTCAATACAATTAATACATACAAGCATTTTCTCAAACATCTACGTGATCTTTGGACCAAGAAAAATTTATATTTTAATATTGTTGAAAAGAAATTCTCTTGTTGTACAGATTTTTAATATATTGTTATTTACGGGTCTTCTTTGCAGTACATAACGAAGAGACATGTGACCAATGCCATAAGTCAGTTTAAAGATCTCCGCCCATTATACAATTTTTTTAGTAAGGCATGTTTTTATTCTTTATGTTAAATGCATATTCAGTTTGGTATGGTATTTTAAACATTTGTAATTTTCTAATTGTTGGACATAAATTTAAAGGAGTCATGCTGTTCTCAATAAATTACCTCCTGCTTTTATTACCTTGTTTTATCATGTTGATGACAATGTTGATATCAATAAATTTGCAGATTTCAATGATGGCAAAAGCAAAGACCTGCTCACTTTGGATGGAGCAATACCTGTCCAATTCAAAGGTTAATCCTTACTTATCAAATAATATGAAATTTTTGGGTTCCTGGGCGATCGATGCATGTGAATTTTGTTAGAAATTCTTATCCTGAAATTTTAATTAAATCCTCATAAACACTAAAACACAAATGCAGGGTTGCTCCTCAGCTCCAGGGCTTGGGATTTCATCAAACTATAATGATGTAGTCTTCCAGTATTCTGGTATTCACCCCAACCCTCAGTTAGACGACCAATCAAAGAACCTTCTCTTACGTCCCCTGCTATTTCAATTCTTAGGGACAACCCAGCAAATAAATTGATCACAGTAGAAGTATTTAGACAATATACCAATAACATTACATCCAAACAAACCAGTATAATATGTTAACCACAAACATTTTACCTAGTTAAAAATGATAATTCCAAGATACATGTACTACTGCATAGGTACATACATCTAGGTATTATGTTAACAAAAGCATACCTGTCCATAGAAACCAAAAGGTATGATAATATAAACACTGTGTGATAACTATGTCAGTCAAAAATATACGGTTATTATTTAATGAAACTCATTACATTTATACAGTATGTTAACAGGTAGTAGTTTTTCAATCTGAGCATGTTTTAGAATGGAGACATACTACATGTAACTCTGAACATGCGCAGCTGGCTGGCTCTATAACTGGAACATTATTATGCAAACCGAAATTATTTAGATCTACTCTCAGCAAAATTATGACCCTTTTATGTGGTTTATATGGGATGGCTTGTTTTTGTTTTTAGGTAGTGTGTGCAAGATCCCCTACTAATGTTGTTTAATGTTATTGAGATGATTTTGATTTTTTTAGGTAGTGTATATAACATTCCGATTATAATTTGGATTCTGGATACTCATCCGTTCAATCCACCAATGGTGTTTGTGAAGCCAAGCAACACAATGCAGATAAAACCTGGAAGAAATGTCGACTCTAATGGGAAAGTGGATATACCATATCTACGTGATTGGAGATATGTGAGTTTTATGAAATTCATCTTCTCCAGGCTTGAAAGGACAATCGGAAAACCAAACTAAGAATTTAAAACTTTCTCTGAATCTGAAAAATATCGGTATTTAAAACTGAGGATTACTTGTTTTATGGGTATGTAAAGGCCACAACCAAATATTCCACTTGCTTTTACAATATGACGTCATATTAAGCTATGTGACGTGAACTGATGAGTTGAAGATTTCTTAAAATCTATATATAAAGATTGATATTAAATAGTAGAAATGAATTGAAACATGCAAAAGCTAAGCATAGACAAAATCTTTTAGTTTCTGGTTAGTATAAATAGCTATGTATTTTTCACGGGGGTTAAATAGCAAACTCATGACGTCATAACTGTTGATCAGTAATAGCAGTATGAAAGTGAAACGAAATGGGAATTTATGTAAATAAAAACATAAAGTCGGAGTTTAAAAGAATTTAGCTCAAATATTATGTTTGATTCATGCGGAAATAAAGCAAATGAATAAGGTATGCTGATATATTTCTAAAATTACTTCGCATAATGAAAGCAGACAGTGTTGTTACTTTCCGATCAGCCTTTTCTCTGTCGTTCAAAACAAAAAAGATGCAAAAGTTCAACACTTTGACGCATACTTTGATATATAATTATTGTATTAATCAAATGTCTTTATTCTATAGTTTTTGAAAAGTGCTGCTAGAATCGTATGGATAACGGGAATTGGTGAAATTCTTTTCAGTCATATGTACAAAATGTAAAAATTTTGGTAAGGTTTCATCCCAAAGTATTGAATAATTATTTCTTTGATAGGGGAGTAGGATAGTAGGATTTTAGCAGCCTTTTGGTAAACAGATTTTCTTACATGTCAAAACTATTATTACAAAACTATTATTACAAGTAGAAATTAATTATCAGCGGCACAGTGTTGAATTTTTCACTTTTTCCAATCGGAACATCTCTCGGCCTTTTCCGTCAAGTCGACTTGACGGAAAAGGCCGAGTGATGTTCCGATTGCACTTTTTCATTACAGAAATTATTTTTATATTTATAGACGTCACATGAGGACGTCATGGCGGGGTACCTACTGTAGTTTATCTCCGATTGAAGTCTGTAATAATAGGAAAAATTTTATCCATTGCCTTTTCCGATGTATCAGTGTTACATATTTCAAAAAAAAGTGTAAATTCGCGGAATTCTGATTTGTATGCTGCCTTAACATACTAATACCTGCTTGGTAAAAAAGAAATCGAACGTCGTGATTTGCAGACCTGTTTTTGTATTGATATGAAGCAGAATTTGTCAAAATCTTATACGAGTACATGAAAAGGAGAAAGTACTTGCTGTGGCCTTTAACTTGACATTTAGATATATCAACGACGTATTGTTAATTTACAATGGTTATTTCAATTCTTATGTCGATACAATATATCCCAGTGAGCTTGAAATAAAATATACCACAGAGTCTGGCACATCTGCTTCATATTTAGATGTTTTACTTGTTAATGTTAACCTAATAATCAAACATTGTGATAACCGTGGCTCATTTGACTTTTATTTTTCAATCGTTTAACTATCCTTACTTATACAAAAATATACCTTCAATACCTGCATATACAGTTTATATCTCTTAGTTGATTCAATACGCAGGAGCACGCTCTATGTATGAACAGTCTCTCAACGAGGTAAATTATTGCCAAACAAGTTGCTGATTCAAGAATATCAGCAGTCTCGTTTAGAAGCCATCATGTCGCAAGTTCTATATCTCCATATAACTCATGTTACCATAATAACACCACTATTAAGTTATGTCAAATTTAGATATACAAAATAAGAGGATATGTATATTAAGTATAATTTCGTGTCTTGATAGAAATGATGTTAGATTTTTTATAGCTAGTGTTGAGAGACCTATGCTTAAAGCCGCTTAATCCAAAAGAGGCACATATTATCGTATACAAGAAAAGTACGTCACTACATAGAAAATATATGAAAATAAATTATAAAATTGATTTTATTACAACAATCCTTACAAGGAAAACATAAATCAGAAACCTTATTGAAAAACAGAAGTTCCTGACGGGAAGTTGAGATCTCGCTATTCACGATGTCGTGGAGTCAACTTTGAAAAAAAAATTATCTGTAATATCTAATTATGAAGAACAAATCGAAGGTTTTTACAGCGATTGGATAAATATAGCTCTCTGCTTTATCTGCTCGAATTTTCTCAAGCAGAGAGCTACAGTTCTGCAGCTAAAGTAAAACCTAAATCATAATATTTCTTTTAAAAATTAAGAAATAATTGAATGAAAGATGTGGAGATAACGAACAGTATTCAATCTCAAAGTCCATTAAACAATATACAAAATAGGAGCAGAGCAAACACGGACCTCCGAAACATCAGAGGTGGAATTAGGTGCCATGGAGGAGTGAGCATCCCCTGCCTACCGGTCACACCCGACGTGTGCTCGTGATCAGGAAATAAGGGGAAAAAATCCGTCGTTTATTCAGTATATAAATAATGGACTAACAGTTGGTATGAAAAACGTCAGTCAGCATTTGACTCAATGATAAATTGTATTTGCTGACAAGGTCATTGTATCGTCCATAGAACTTACGAAATGATGACTTTAAACGAGACTGCCGATACTCTTGTTTCATCAACTTGCTTGTCAATACTTTACCTCGTTTAAGAAATTGTTGATACATAGAGCATGCTCTTGCGTATCGAATCAACTGAGATATATATACTCCGTATGCAGGTGATGAAGGTATATTGCTGCATAAGTAAGGGAAGTTGACGATAGAAAAGTTAAAGTCATCACGTTTATCATATAGCTTGGTTGTTAGATTACCATTAGTGTCTTTTTCAAGTAAGATATCCAAATATGAAGAAGAAGTATCGGACCCTGTGGAATCTTTTATCTCAAGCTCACCAGGATATATTGTATCGACGTAGGAATGGAAATTATCATTATTAATTGGCAATACGTCGTCCATATATCTAAATGTCGAGTTGAAGGCCACAACAAGTGTTTTCATCTATTCATGCATAATATTTTGCATAAACTCTGCTTCATATGAATATAAAAATAAGCGGATTTGTACCCATGGGAATTTTAGTAGATTGTTGGAATACCTGGCCTCCAAAAACCACATAGATATTGTCAGAAACTCAAGCATCTTCTTGATATCAACTTCAGAATACTTATGTGTGCAATCAGAATCTGTTTAAACAAAATAATTTTGAGAAGAAAAGAACGAATATATATTAGTGGCTTTAAAGCAGCTGGGTTGTCGTGGCTATTTTAAGACTATTTCGTTTTCCTTTAGCAGAAGAGCTCAACATAAAGATATACAGAAATGATCAAATTTTAAAACTAAAATGTATGAAATTTTTCTTTGCCAAATGATAGTTGACAGCTTACAATACCATATCTAAAAAAAAGTTATATCTTCTGGTTTATTTGTTGAACCCGAGCCTCTTTAACCTTGTTTGTTTGGCTTGGTAAGGATGTGATGTCTGTTAGAGCTTACTATGGATAACCATAAATCAAAAATGATTAATTTGCTTTTCCAGCCTCAGTCGGACCTGCTAGGACTGATCCAGATTCTGGTTATTGTGTTTGGAGAAGAACCCCCAGTGTTCTACCGAGCAGCTCCTGCAGCCCAGTCTCGACCCCCCTACCCCGTGGCTGGTACATCTCCTTATCAATTTCTGACGCCCCACCCAATGCAAGGTCTGTGAAATTGACAAGTGTTATACATGTAAGAATGAAGCAAATAAATACGACACTATAAAATAATAAGTTCTAAGAATATCTTGATGGCTTTTAGCAACTGAATGATTAATATGGATTAATCTTTGCTCATATTATTAATTTTATTTTCTAAGTTGTTTGTGTGTTGTTCAATCATTATTTTATACAGTTCATAAACCGAAAATTTGTAAATAATTTTATTTTCCAGTTTCATTTTCTGCAAAACTGTAACATTATGGTGTAGGGAATAACTATCTTCTAATTTGGCATTTTCGACCGTTAAAGCTGAACACTTCTCATAAATAGGCACTGTCAGACGGGTATATAAACCGTTCAATTTCGTTACACCCGATAAGCGTAAGAGAAACCGGTAAAACGCATGTTTGCGACCGTTAAATCAGCATTAACGGTCGCAAATGCCGAATTAGAACATCAGTTATTCCTATTCTATAGCAATCCATGCATTTTGTTTGTTATTTGCGTCTTATTTTGTACCCCGTGGGGATCCGGGTTAGAATAGATCCTCAGTACCCCCTTCCTTTTCGTAAAAGGCGACTAAATGGGGCGGTCCTTCGGATGAGACCGTATAAACCGAGGCCCCGTGTCACAGCAGGAGTGGCACGATAAAGATCCCTCCCTGCTCAAAGGCCGTAAGTGCCGAGCATAGGCCTAGATTTGCAAACCAAGTCTGGGAACTATCCACTTTGACACAGCAGTGACAAGAAGTGGAGATCTAGTTTATACTAATCGTTGTATACAAGTACTGTACACATGGTAAAGACTAAACAGATACAGGAAGTGATCAGACTACAGAGATTGAGATCTTACTATGTCTGTAGTACCTCCTCTTGTGACATTCTGGTTACCATGATCAGTGATTATTATGAAAAACTCTTACTCTGACTCTACAGAGAAACAAACCATTCAGTTTGATGGAGAAGGAAATTTCTGTTTGCATCTAATATCTACATTTAATACATCAGTGAAAATATTCTAATATTATTCATTCAAGTATTTGTTTTACATGTACGAATAAACTCTTTGCTCTTTTTGCAAAGAAGTCGCTTTTCCATTAGACAACAAATTGCCTTGGGTATTATGCTTTAAGAGAGTCCGTCTGTCAGTCAGTCATTCTTTTTTTTATAGCAAAACTCCTCATGAACATGTTGCACAGTATTTTGTCATACTTTTCGGATATTTATGCCAGCGTGTATAAATTCCGATTCCGTTTTTCTAGGAATTTCGGCAACTTAGATTTTTGGCCATGTATTGAATATAGAGATGAACATATTGTCAGCTGAACCTCGTCCTAGCTGCTGGGCAGAATTTCGTCAAACTTTGCAGATGTTTAGGACACAGTGTGTAGATGTGCATATTGCCAAGACATTTTGATCCCATTTTATTTGCTCTGACTGAGATTTGGATATTGAAGAAACTTTCCAGCTCAGTAATTAAGGAAATCCATTGGAATTCAGCTTTTGTAATGAAATTTTATGTGAAATACCAGGTATTTACGACATTGAATGACTCCTATTTATGTTGAGATCGACATATTATTCATTCAACATACACAACAAAAGTAAAAAATATATATATAATTTTCCTCCCCGAACCCACACCTCAAATTAGTGCTTTACCTTAAGGACAGATGATACAAACAAATTTTATCTTTGGAAGAGACTTAATGTCATGTCAAAAGTTTAGAAAAGTAGATAATTCTTAGACCTTTTTTCTTCTAAGAATTGGAAAATGAAATAGATTTGGAAAATATTAGTAATTTTTCAATAAAATTATAAAAATGAATAAAACACACTCAGTAAGGGTTTACAGATCAGAATAAATTTCAGAATATGTTAACTTGGTGCTAAAAGTGTAACATAAACTTTAGAAAAATATACCAAGCCAGGTGAATTTTATGAGGAAAAGCAAAATGGTAAAAATCAGCCCATATAATATAGGGTGATTTATACCATTTTGCTTTTCCTAATAAAATTAATCCGGCTCGGTATACATTTCTAAAGATTATATTACATTTTTAGCATCAAGCTAACATATTCTGAAATTTGTTTTCACCTGTAAACCTTAACTGAGTGTGATTTGTCAATATTTGTTTTTTTATTGAAATATTAGTAATATTTTACAAGTCTATTTCATTTTCCAGCTCTTAGGAGAAAACATTATAAGAATTATCCACTTTTCTAAACTTGTGACATGATATTAAATCTCCCCCAAAGATAAAATTTGTTTGCATCATCTGTCCTTAAATATGTAATTTCATAAATGCAGTCTATAAACAAATTTATATGACTACATCATAATTTTGCTTCCAACAATTACTAGTATTCAAATTTGTAGATTGTCACACGTTGGATATCGTTTTCTGTTGCTTATTCTCTAAGATACTTTGAACAGAAATAGTTTATGTTCGGATGAGTGAAACAAAGGAGGACATAAATTAATTTCTATTAGACACCAAGACTTCCCAGGATATCCCAGGAAAATCCCAACACTTAAAATGTCCTAGGAAATCAGGAATTCCTAGGATTTCCTAGGATATCCTAGCTTCCTAAGACATCTTTTTTTAAAAATCATACATCGCAACAAAGCGGATTATTTTAATACGCACAAGTACATTGAAGGGTTATTGTCTGGTCATAGTACAGTATATAAAGTGTTGGTCTGGCGTAAAGTCACCCCTACAAATGTGTTTGGAACCTTTTATTTTTCCGTGTTCTGTGTTCAGAGTAGCTCTGATAGTAGCTTTAGCGAGAGTTAGCTAGTCTTCAGCGTAAATTATTCAAGGAAATGTGGCCAGGAAGTGACTAGCACGTGGAGACTTGGTAAAAGAAAAGTTATATTGCGTTTAAGGATCCTCCACACCATGTGACCTGTGACGTATATAGAGAAAAAATACTTTTACTTCCGGTTTTATTGAGAAAATACATTAACGAATTGTCCTACCACCGTTTGTAAACAATGAACACATGGCATGATGATCACGGAGTGACCGATGAAAAAGATTGCTGTATTTCTTTTTAATAAAAGAACAACAGACGTCTTGGATTATGTTAATAAAGATAATAATTCCTAGACAACAGGTACCGGTGGGTATGACGAGAAACGTATAGGTTATTTACACTTTCAGGCTAATCAACCGAGTCTGATTTTGATAGTTGAACATGTTGAAATTTCGGCACACTAATTTGTACGTTTCAATAATACATTATCTCATTTTGTGTTTATAAATATTGATAAAATAGTGTACATTTCTATAGTTGTCCTCTTTTATTTTTGTCCAGTTCAGTGGCCAGTATATTACTAAATATAGTATGGTGACGTAAGCGGAGACTTGCCAAACTTTTTGAGTCCCGAGCAACAGGAAAGATAACTTTGATACCAGAAATTTTGAAAATGCTTTTTCTAGATCAGTGCATTTAATTTTAATTCAATTTTTTGATGTAATCTAATTCATTAATGTTTCTTCTCTATAAAAGGAGTCCCTGTTGATTTTTCTCGTGATGTATTTCAGAGAAAATGAGTTTTATGTACTTTTTATAAATAAAATAAATTTCTGTAAAAAATGTGTTGATTGATAAAATTAAGTTTTATGGTTATTCTGTGAGCTTAAAAATATACGAAAGGGTAAGACAAATTTTTTTGTGCTAGGTATGAAAACGCCTTGGAAAAAATTTCTTGAAACTTGTGAAATAATTATTTTAAAAATCAGTATAAATTTTAATCCCTGGACAGTTTTTAAAGGTTGATATGCTTGTTAAAAGTAATGCTCAATAATATGAGGACATAAGCTGTGGGTGTGTGGAGGACCCTTAAGTTTTCACCACCCTATAATGTCATTCTGTAGAAATGTACCTCAATCGATCTTTCTTGAATTCATTCAAGTTTTAATTATAAGTTTTCTCTATGCCGGATACAATTTTCTGCTGTCATGAATCAGAATTTCTTTTTGGACAAATGTTTTGCATGGAAACCGGGACTATATTTTTGGCGTCAGATGAGCAAATAAGGCACCAATGTGACTTTAACTGACAAATCAGATGAACAAGTATTGCATTATGGGATATCATACGAATACTACAGGAATTTTACGCTTGATAAATTCCTTTATTGTACTATTGGTGAATGCAATTGTCAGGTGGATTCCCCGGCCAACACACGTGATCATGAGTATAGTTATGTAAAAATGTTTTGTCCATTTCAATGAATATGAGAATCTGCTCGTTTTCCTTACCCTTGAAACATATATTTCTCTAGTTATCAACTAATTTAAAACGCCTGTAATATTTTTTTTATAGTTTCTAATGTTTGCATTTTGTTCATATGAACGTTTTTTTTTATTTTGCACTCCATTGACATGATCATAGATTGACCTGAACCACGTGTTCGAAGTAACATGTTAACATGAATTTGGCGTAAACATATTCAATCAACAATTGGTTAGTTGCTAGTGGTAAGATCCTCTGTGCGCATTAATAGCAATAGCCATATAACTGTATAAGGCAAACAAAGGTTTGTCAGTGTAGATGATATTACACATTTTTTTTACCAGCGTATGGATCGCCAGTGAGCTGTAATTTCTGCAGTAAACTATGCTATGATAAGTAGTATTAATTGTTATTTAACACCCATCCCTAGCCACCCATTTCTGTTGAAAACCATGAAAGTCTTTCAGAAAGGAATGGAAACATATTTTTACAAGACATGTTTTCCTAAGAAACAGACTATAGCAATTTCCTGTTTACTACCAATTTTATTTATAAAACCGTTTCTACCCTATAACCTTCGAATAGGTAAACCTAATCCACGTGTCTTGAATTTAAATCATAATATCATTAGTAGGGGTGAAAGTGGTCGACGAGCATTCATCAACTAGCTTCGAGCATACTTGTTTGAATTATTGATAATATGATATATAATTATGATATGTTACATTGTATTTTGTAGATTGTAATTGGATATATTTCTTGGGGTTTACATCCAATAAATCGCTAATTGAATTTGAGCATTATTTGTACATATATGACAAATAAACTTGTTGATATGCGCTCAACACATTCTATATTTGTTTTCTGTTGTTTATTCTCTAAGATACTTTGAACAGAAATATTTTATGTTTGGATGAGTGAAACGAAGGACATAAATCAATTTCCCAAACATAAGAATTAAAAATCATTACATCAAATTTACTTATTTACAGATATGGCAGGTGCTAATCAAGTTTTGAAGAATGCTCTGAGCAAGGTAGGTTTTGAAGGACGTAGATCTATCCGCCTTTTCCCCATTTACTGATAAAAACAATTGATATATCAGACGGGGCACAGTGACTCAGTATCTCCAACTAATTATGCTGATGCTAGATCAAACAACTGTATGACTGAGCAAACGGGATAGTACCCAACAGCTACCCTCTTTACACTCTTCCCCCATTTTCTTTGAGGTTTGTACACCGTATAAAATGCAAAGCCTCGCAGAGATTCCTGTAAACCACTTTGGGTTTTGATAGGGGCGTCAAATATAAAAGATGTAGGAAAGTGTCGACCAGATTTTGACCATAAGCTGGTACTTCTCACTAACCATGAAGATGCTTTACCTTTGAGTTAACTGGGCAGATGCTCTACACATTGGTGTGTCCAAGGCAGCAAATGTTCTGTGATGCTGTTGTATTATGGGAAAGGGTTATTAGTTATGCCAAACTCTAAACTTGAAGGTCCAGTGGATCACATTTTGTCTGGTCTGTAACCAATAATCTGCCTAGCAAGTGTGGACCTATCAGAAGAATATGTTTCTGCCAACTATGTCTGTGTTATAATTGAGGCACACAACTTGTCTTTTACCTCATCAAAGTAATGATCCCAGAAGATTGTTCTATACTGAGGTAGTAGACATAATGTTTCTACTACCGACAGATGTACCCAATCTTCATTATAATCAATACTTTCAAGCTTTTTTCTCAAACATATTCGTGTTCTTTGGACCAAGAAAAAATTATATTTTTAGATCTTAAGAAAGAAATTCTCTTGTAGGATATACTCTGATACATTGTTTTTCATCAGTATAGGTATGCGGACATAGCGAAGAGAGATGTAACCAATGCCATAAGTCAGTTTAAAGATCTCCGCCCATCACATGACTGTTTTAGTAAGGCATTTTTTTCTATTTGCCAAATGAATTAACAGAAACGTAAAGAAATGTAAAACATTTCTATTTTTGAACGGTTTGATACAGCATGTGCATAAAAATAATGGAGAAGTTTTCAATAAATAATTTGCTTTTATTTCTTTGTGTAATCATGTTGATTATAATTTTTGATGATTAATTGATTAATTTGCAGCTTTCAATGATCGCACAAATAAAAATCTGCTCAATTTGGATGGAACAATACCTGTCCAATACAAAGGTATATGTTAACTCATGCATGTTCAATATACTGTGTATGTGCATGTGTATATGCATTTTATATTAACAGTATGATTTGTGGTTTATAAAAGATGACATTGTTTTATTTAAGGTAGTGAATACAACATTCCGATTGGGATCTGGATTCTGGATACTCATCCATACAATCCACCCATGGTGTTTGTGAAGCCAACCAACACAATGCAGATAAAACCTGGGAGAAATGTCGACTCAAATGGAAAAGTGGATCTAACATATTTACGTGATTGGAGATATGTGAGTCAATGAGATTTACATATCCTAGGACAATAAAGGAAATAAAAAGTTTAACCTTTCTCTAATAAATATAATAGATAAATTGAACATTGCTAGTTCTTATAACAGAGAAAGTGGTAGACACCTGTTAATGCCTAGGTCACATTTCCCGGCCGATGGCCGTAGACCGATAGTTATCGCTGCATGGTTATCCGTGGTGTTAGCGATGCCCCAACATCGGTCCACATCGGTCTAGTATTCCTTAAAGTATCAGTCATATTATCAAGCGATGGGGTATACAATGGGCAACCAATGCGTTTTTGATAAAAAATAGGCCGATGTGGACCGATGTTGGGGTATCGCTCACACCACGGATTACCAACGATTACCACCGGTCTACGGCCATCGGCCGGGAAATTTGACTAATAATACCCCATTCATAGGACATGAATTGCATACCTCAGTATATTTTACACATAGATAACTTTACTCCTATAATTTTTAGGATTAAAAAATTTTGTCGTATGAACCGATTTACTCACATGCAAATTCTTCACAGTGGAGTAAATTTACACCTGGTCAGGACTAGGTGTATATTATCTCTTGCATACATGTTGTCGCAAATTATTAGTTCATGTGTGTAAATTTTGTCGTATGAACATGCAGAAAATTTACATATGTATGTATTTTGTTTTGTTCATTGCATAAATCTCCATTTTAAATGTTGTTTTCGGTTGTGTATGCATTAAGTGGCGCGTAAAATATCAGTTGTTAAACATGGTGGCTAGAAGGCAAAACTCTAAACAAGGAGCCATTATTTCCTCCGAGATAAATTTTCGACTTTGCCAAAACAAGGACACCTTGCACCCTTTCTTGCAAACCTATGCTATCGGTTGAGCTTACCAAAGTTCAAGAATGATTAATATTTGCTTTTTTTAAGCCTCAGTCGGACCTGCTAGGACTGATCCAGATTCTGGTTATTGTGTTTGGAGAAGAACCCCCAGTGTTCTACCGAGCGGCTCCTGCAGCACAGTCCCGACCCCCCTACCCCGTGGCTGGCACATCTCCTTATCAATTTCTGACGCCCCACCCAATGCAAGGTCTGTAAAAATAGACAAGAATTATAAGAATAAAGCAAATGAATACAAACTATACTAAAATAAGTTCTCAAGAATATCTTGATGGCTATTATTTTCTGAAATATTTAATATTGATTAATCTTTGCTTGTATGATTATTATTTTTCTAAGTTTTGAAGTAGTTGTATTTATGTTTTATCTATTATTATTTGATGCATTTTTATACACCAAACCTCTGTAAATGAATTTATTTTCCAATTTCATATTACCTATAGAATTGTTGTATTATGGTTTTATAATTTAGTCTTTGATATCAACCTTACAGATCCCGTAAAAAAGACTCACTAGCTTACAGAACATTCAAAAACAAATATAATTGTCATACTGAATTCTATTATTATACTATTTACCAGTCATTCGGTCGGAAAGTATTGTGGTTAACTAATTGGCGATTATGTGATTGATAGCCATCCCTATTAAAAGAATTATCTAGCCTTTGTATAATTTTTAAGTTAATTCCTATAATTATACAATCTTAGTTTTCTTTTACTTGTAATTACAGAGTCAACTGATCAGTTGACCAAAACCACAGAAATGGACCCGCGTTACAGTGCCCAAGACGTTCTTCTATGTGACCTGTGTCAAACAGATTCATTACAGAGTTATTGTGAACTTTGTCATCTGAATCTCTGTATAGTCTGTGTTGGAAAACATCTCTCTGATTCATCTAAAAGACACAACGTTGTAAACATTGTACCATACAGATACAAAACATCTACACCTAACTAACCAAAATGTCCAAATCACAAGCAGAAAAATTGTAAACTTTACTGTGAAAAATGTAACATTCCCGCCTGTTCTTCCTGTCTCTCCTCTCAAAAACACAAAAAAACATGACCTATCTGATGCTTTGCAGAAACTCCGTTCATAAACAAAATATAAAAAAAAGACTTTAAAAGACTAAAAGAAAAACTCTATCCTTCCTATACATACGGAAAAATACATTAGATTTTAACACCTAAAAAGTAAACTTGGAAAAACACTCATCTGTCACCAAACAAGGAGAGGTCTGACATAGAGAAATTGACATCATTGGCAACAAACAGAAAACTGATCGAAAATTCTAGACATAAGTGAAATCTCAAAACAGCTCTATAAAGTGATCAGACCCGAAGGATTAATACCTTACCATGTCTGTAGTACCTCCTCTGGTGACCACCTGGTTACCATAAAACAGTTATAAAAACACTCAAAAGTTGTTTGTTACTTTGGGTTTAGTCTGGGGTTACAGAGAAGCCATCCACTCAGTTTGTAGATAAAGGTAAAACTCTGTATTCACGTACTGATTACATTTCATCTAATAGCTACAATAAACACATCAGTGAGAAAAGGAACCTAGATATCTGTGTGGCGCATGCATGGTTAAGAAAACACCGATTTCGATACACTGGTCATCTCTTAACTACCAATATGACATGACCGAGGTTTCATTTGTCACTTGTCACAAACAGACCGACAGATTCAGATCCTAACTTCGGACTATAACATTATATTTCCATTTCTAATTTTTTTCTCTGTGATAACTTCTTTGAAAGTTTTCGGAGTTTATTTCTTGATAATTCTGCCGGAATGTAAATTAGGCAGGTCGATAGGTCAGGAGTTAAGGAGGCCTAATAAGCATGCAAATCTCGTGCGCATCTGTCTCTGTGTCTGACGCTAAGGAGGCCAAATATGCATATAAATCTCGTGCGGCTGCCTATGTGTTTGACGTCAGTGGGCGAGGACTAGTGAAATTGGCATGGAAGTCCTCGTGTGATTTAAGTCTATGTCTACATTTTTAAAGTCTAAATCTACAATTTTATTTCACAATGAAATGGAAATATAAGGAATCACTGTCTAGTTTTGAGAGTATGCCAGGGACATCAACAATAGTGGGAAACATGGGATAATTTTAGCATAACGGGCGAATTATGCAAATTATCCCATGTTTCCCACTATTGTTGATGCCCTGGCATACTCTCAAAACTAGACAGTGCTTCCTTAAATAACATGTAAAGTCCCATGGGGTTTATTGTTGGAAACCCGAGACAACCTCTTAAATATAGAAGATCTAGAGTGTATGGGACAGACAGTGGGAAAGTGAAAAAAAATAAATCAAATCAAATACATGTTAATAATTGTAAACATAAATTGTTTGTAACTAAGATTATCTCTTTGTGGCTAAGTGAAGTAGAATTGTACATGTTGTAAAGATATTCAACTATACTTGTAAATGCACTGATGTATGAAAAATGTTTTCATTCTTGTTAAACCGGAGCTAAAACTTAAATTCATGTATGTTGAAATCATATGTTAACAAGAATCAAAACTGCAGTCTTTCATGGTTATTTCTTTTTTAAATCATATTCTGTGGTAATAGTTAAATGAATTATTAGAGAGTGTCATGGTTGATGATGAATGGTTTTCTGTTGTATTTTACTATTCCAATTTTAACACACAACACTGTGTTGTACCATTCTTTTATGTCTATAGTTATTTACATGTTCCAATTTCTATTTGTTTTCTTTGTGATAACTCTTAGAAAGGTAGTTGGGTAGATTTCTTTATCAATCTACCAGAATGTAAATCTTGTTGCCAAGTGAAGGGTCGGGAGCAAAAGGAGGCCTAATACGCATGTAAATCCCGGGCGTCTGTCTTTGTGTCTGACGCTACGGAGAGGCCTATAAATATGCATATGAATCTCGTTTGATATATGTCAATGGGCGGAGAATATTGAGATTGACATGGGAGGCCTCAAGTAATTTGAATATATTCATCTACGTCTTTATAATGTAAATCTACAATTTTGTTTCACAAAGAAATCATTATAGAAATATAACTGACTAGTTAGTAATGTATGCCAGGGACATCAATGATAATTCGAAATGTGGGGTAATTTACACATAAAGGACCTCGACACTGATTCCTTAAATAACATACGTAGTACATTGTACTGCACTATTCTATAATGTCGTGCTCTATTTTGCATATATGTATTCAAATATCTTTTTGTACATGTATTAATAAAATCTATGCTGTTTTTTCTTTACAATAAAGTTATGCATATATTATACATTTTTTTTTGGTTGTTGTTGTTGTTTTTTTTAAATTGCAAGTTTTTGTACAAACCTGTTCCTTATAATTTAGCTCTATTCAATAATATTTTTATGACTTTCTATTGTCTCACAAAATTGAATAAAGCTGATATAAATATAAATGCTTGTTTATTGTTTCAAATATATTTATATCTTGTTTGAGGGGAATTTATTGTACAAATTTATCAGTGTCACATTGCTGCGTCTAAAAAGCCCAAAGCTGATAAGACTGGCGATTGATCCT
>NW_026941589.1:0-13332 GCF_032062105.1 Saccostrea cuccullata
CTTATACCACTGAGTGAAATTTAATGAAACTTTCACAGAATCTTTATTACATATTGCCATTGTGCACCTCCTTTTTACTTTTTGATCCGACACATATTTTGGGTTTCCCGGCCACAACAAAACATGGACTTTTCCATTATAATCATATGGGTGGCGGGGGCGTCATTTAGTGAGCTAATTGCTCACAGTACCTCTAGTTCTAACTTCTTATGTTGATACATATTGATGAGAGATATGCAACTGCATCAACAATTTTGACCTTGACCTTTGATTTGACCTTGACCTTACTTTTCCTAAATTAGTGTCAAACGTCATAAGCTGATAGATATTGAGGTAAGTATTTAAAGTGTATCATCGTTTTTTACCTTTACCTTTCATTTGACCTTGACCTCACTTTTATCCATTTTTGTTTAAGTCAGTTTTAAAGAAACCATTTATAATTATATTTTCAACTTCATTTGCTGATACTTACTGATCAGAGCTTTTCAACTGAATCAAGTTTTTGACCTTGGTATTTCCTTTGACCTTGACCTCACTTTAATGAAATTAGTGTCAAACTTCATATGCTGATACATACTATTGTAAGCAATTCAGCTGCATCACTATTCAAGATATTCTGATCAAATTTCATACACTAATACAAATTTTAATGTTGCTTTACTAATATATCCTCGGCGGGGCATTCATGTCCTATGGACATATTTCTAGTTTAACACTAAGTCAAACTTCAAGGCCACGGGGTAAAATCATAATGTATTTAGGAAGGTCTTATCACAGGCAATACATATCTAAAGCTCTCTATATCTCTTCTCATTCAAAAGTCATGACCAGGGTTAAAGTTTTGAAAATTAGGTCAAGCTTCAAAGTCAGTGCCACGTGGTCAAAATGATAACTGCATACATGTATATGAAAATCTTGTCACATGTAATATTAATACATGTACTCAATCTGAAAGCCCTATCTCTTCTCATTCAAAAGTTATGGCTAATTCAAATTAATGTTAAAATGTTTTAAAAGTAGCTCAAACTTCAAGGTTAAGGTCACGGGGTAAAAAATCATAGTGTATTAAGAAAGGTCTTGTCACAGGTAATATACATCTGTAACAAGAAAACCCTATCTCTTTTCATTCCGGTCAGAACTACGGACAGACAGACTGATAGACAAATGAGATTTATAATGTTCCCTCGCTTTCGCGAAAGCGCGGGACAAAAATAATTTCACATTGTAACAGAATATTACTTTGATATCCTTGTAAACTGTGAAATATAACTTTTTTGTCCCCTGCTTTCGCGAAAGCGAGGGGACATTAAATCTCATTCGTCCGTCAGTTTGTCCGTCCGTCAGAAAAACATTAACCTTGCCCATAACTTTTGATTCAGTGGAGCTATGACTTTCATATTTCACATGTGTATTCCTTGTGACAAGACCTTTCTTTGGGTACCACCAAATTTGACCTTGACCTTGGAGTTTGACCCACTTTTACACAAAAATTCCAAACTTTTATGTTGGCTTTACACTAACTTTTGAATGGCATATATTAGGACTCTCATATTTCATACATGTATTTTTTGTGGCGAGATCTTTCATTGGATAACCTTGATCTTTTGACCTTGACCTTGGAGATTTCTGTACTTCTGAAAAAAAAAAACTTTAGCCTCAGCCATAACTTTTGAACGGTAAGGGCTAGGGCTTTCATATTTCACATATGTAATTCTTGTGAAAAGACCTTTCATTGGATACCAAGAACTTTGACCTTGGAGTTTGACCTACTTTAAAAAAAACAACCTTGACCATAACTTTTGAAGGGCCGTAATTTTTATATTTCATATATATATTTTCTGTGGCAAGACTTTTTATTAGATACCAACAACTTTGACCTTTCGACCTTGACCTTGGAGATTTCCGCAATTATGAAAAATTTTTAACCTTGGCTATAACTTTTGAATAGTTAGGGCTAGAGATTTGATTCTTCACATATGTAATTTTTATAAGATTAGACCTTTCATTGGATACCGACAACTTTGACCTTTTGGAGTTTGACCTACTTAAAAAAAAAAACATTGACGATAAGTTTTGAAAGGTCACTGCTAGGGCTTTCATACCTCACCTTGTGACAAGACATTCATTGGATATCAAGAACTTTGACCCTTTGACCTTGTAGTTTGACCTACTTTTTAAAAACTAAATTTTGGGTTATAACTTTTGAACGGTTAGGGCTAGGGCTTTCCTCCTTCACATATGTAATACATTTGACTAGACCTTTCTTAAGAAAGCAACAACTTTGCTTTGGCCTTATATTTTGACCTACCTTTCAAAAACTTATCCTTGGCTAGATCTTTTGAACAGGTGGTACTAGGGCTTTCATATTTCACAATCGTATTTCTTTTCAAAGACCTTACTTTGTGTACCAATATATTGCATGTAGGAAAACATAACATGTAATTCTTCGATATGTTTCCATATGGGAGCATCATGTTCCTTATAACTTTTAATTGAGAAGAGATCGGGCTTTCATATTCACATGTGCATTACCTATGCCAAGATATTTCCGAGCATGCTATGTATTCTGACCCCTTGACCTTGACATTCACGATTGATCTTATTTTTAAAAAAATCAACTTTGGTGACAATTTCTAAATGACATATGAAAGGGCGTTCATATTTATAACTAGAGGTACTGTGAGCGATGAGCTCACTAAATGATACCCCCCGCCTCCCATATGGTTATAACTGGTGAAAAAGTCCATGTTTTCCTGTGGCCGGGAAACCCAAAATATCTGTCGGATCAAAAAGTAAAATAGGAGGTGCACAATGGCAACATGTAATAAAGATTTTGTGAAAGTTTCATTAAATTTCATTCAGTGGTATGAGAGGAGTTGCGGATAAGAGATGGGTACCCCAAAGCGTAACAGACGGACGGACGGACGGAATTAACGATTACTATATACCCTCCCGCTTTTCAAGCGGGGGGTATAAATATATCACAGTATTTCACTGTTAAAGATGTAATAAAGAGTAATATGATGTACCTGATCGACAATTCTCATTGAGGTTTGAAGCTTGGTTCGGAGACAAATATCCTCTGTCATGGTTTTTGCCATTATGGTAAGAAATTCACCAACAACTATGTAAAGTAATTATACACGTCATCTAAAATTATTTAAGAAACAAGAGGCCAATGGGCCTCATCGTTCACCTGAGCATTGTGGATAGAAAATAAGCAAAAATGAATCCAGTATTGAACAAGAGGCCCATCGGCCACATCGCTCACCTGAATAACACGGCTAGGGAAAAAAGCAGAAATCAGTTTATTATTGAAAAGTTCAAACCCAATAGTGGTCCCAACCAATCCTTAAAGAGGAGAGGGTATGATTTGAACAAACTGAATCTACACTAACTAAGGATGCTTGTATATTTCTTCGACTACCTGTGGCTTTATTGCCCTTTACATTTGAACTTACATTATGGCCCCACCCTACCCCCAGGGGTTATGGCTTGAACAAACTTGAATCTGTACTACCTGAGAATGCTTCCATATGAATATGATCAATCATGCCTTTGCTATTATTGAGAAGAGGATTTTTAAAGAATTATCCTATACATTTCTATGTAAAACTTTAATTAGCCATTGTGGCCCCGCCCTACCCCCAGGGGTCATGATTTGAGTAAATTTGAATCTAAACTGCCTGAGGATGCTTCCCTATTTTTTCGTCTGTCCTGGCACAGTGCATTTCCCTCCATGTTCAATGTTGTCACAACGGGAACGTTCATTATTTTCATGAACACAAAACGAATTGAACCTAGGTATAATTGAATTGTACCTATCCTCCTTTGTGGATATGTCTTAATTGAACCAATCTTCAAATTGTACCTAGCTTCAATTGTATTGAGGGAACCGTACAGAACCAACAGAGCGACGACAACGAGGATGAAAGGAGAAATAAAGGTAAATTCAAAATGTGCAAAAAGCATCATATACTTATTGAAATACACATGTATATATATATATATATATATCAACAAGTGAGCGAAAAACATATACCGGTGTCGTATAGTGAAACTTCCCCCATAGTGAGGCTTCCCCCGGAAGGCTGGCTATATAGTGAGTCTTCCCCCCGGAAGGCTGGCTATATAGTGAGCCTTCCCCCCGGAAGGCTGGCTATATAGTGAGACTTCCCCCACGGAAGTTTCAGTATATAGCCGTTCTTCCGGGGGGAAGGCTCACTTTATAGGCAGCCTTCCCCCATTCATAGCGAGACTTCCCCCTCTTATTATAGTTTCCGGAACATTGTTTTATTATTTAAAAAAAATTAACAGTGTTAATTTATGACGAAATTATCTTCCATATATATACATGTATTTATATATTTATTATTATGCATGAACAGTTTGAATATCGTTTTAACTGTTTGATATCCATGTACATTGAGATGATATAATATATATAATATGTATACCCTCTCCTTTACATGTATTGATAACGAATAATTTTATTAGTTCACGAGTCACTTATATGAAATGTTCTGATTGTTTTCAGCATTTGAATAAAAAAAAATTATAGCATAGTTTTGTTTGTTTGTTTGTTTTTCTGTTTGTGTACAAATATTAGCTATTTACACATTAGATATGGTTCAACCGATTTAATAAAAAATGTAGCGAAAAGAAGAAAAAAATTATAGTACTTTAAGACTATGCGAGAAATAAAATAATTTTTGTTATTTTTTTAATTCATATTCAAATATCTTATCTCAATCAAATAATGACTGATGCATACATGCACGCTCTGTGTTTCAACGTATAAAGTGTAAAAATGAAATTGCGACAAAACAGATCTACACACTAAAATTGACAATTAGCCATCTCCGACTTTAGTGCAAAATAGTTTAATCAAATAAGTGACAATTGCACTGCAGTAAATATATATTTTTTTTAATTTTACGTATTTTTAACACGTGTATTCAAACATCCAATCGTTCAAACCCAGTTTAATAAAATATCTTTAAATAGATAATTCTTAAAACACGACCAAAATGAAAAATTAGTTTTATGAATTGATGTATGGGTGTGATGAGCAGGGGATGCACACATTTTCATGCAATTTTTCCGGTCATAAATAAAAAAAAAAGGGGGGGGGGTTAAACCCAATCCATGCATCCGGTGCCTTTGCTAAAATATGCATGACAGTCAGAATTTGATTTAAAGTGTATTAGAACTCAAATCCATCTTATTTGATTTTACAGTGATGTAATTTCATTAATATAACGCAAAATTTTCAAAATGAAATACAAATCCTAAAAATACTTCATAAAATTTATAAAAGTTAAAAGGTTCCTAAAGCATACAATAAATATTTAATTATGTCAATGTATATAAAATCCAAACCGAAAACCGAAGGGGGAAGACTCACTATGGTCATTATGGGGGAAAGTCTCACTATATAGCCATATTTCCCCCCAGGGGGAAGACTCACTATATAGCCAGACTTCCAGGGGGAAGTCTCACTATGGCGGAAGTCTCACTATATGACACCGGAAATGACGTATGATAAAGAGAGTAATTATTATTGCCAATATTTTAGTAATTAAAGATAGTTTCAATTATACCTATCTTCAATTCATTGAATTTTTCCTATCTTCAAATCAATTGTATATTCAAATCAATTAAAGATAGGTATAATTGAATTGTACCTATCTCTTATTCATTTGAAGATATGTACAATTGATTTAAAGATAGGTACAATTGAACCTTCCTTTAATATTGAATTGAAGATAAGTATAATTCCATTAAAGATAGGTATAATTCATTCGTACCTAGGTATAATTATTAAGAGATACGTATTATTAGTTACATAGTCTTTTAATGACTGGGTATGGGATGATACCTGGTTAGTAAATTTCATACCTGGCGAGACGGAGCTGAGTCAGGTATGAAATTTACTAACCAGGTATCATCCCATACCTAGTCACTAAAAGACTATGTAACTAATATTACACCTATCTTCAATTCAATTGTATCTATCTTTAATTCAATTTTGTATCATGGCTGCGGTGTTTTTCCTTTGAAGTCAAGTGTACAATAACTGGAGATACACCGATGGGCGTATCCAGAAAAAACTGTGCCATGTATATGGGCGGAGCCAGCAAAAACTGTGCCGTGTAAATAAATTATTGAACACCAAGGCGATATTATCATTTTAAATTACAAGTATATTGAATCTAAATTACAGAATGAATGGGCTTTGTAATATGCAAAAAATTCTGCAAGCGAAATAAAAGTCTTTCACATAAATTACAGTACGTATATATCCCAAACTACGAAATGATTTTACGGAACTCTTCAAATATTCAATCCACAGCAACGCGAAATCAAATTCTTGATATGAATTCCACACAGAAATATATTAAAATATCCCACCTATTGTAATATAGGGCTTACGCTGTACTGCATCCACAGATGAAGAGTAATTAACCCTGACACAGCGTTTTCGTGAATACGACAGCTCTCGAATATGTCAAATGATCAACGGGTATCTTTTTTCTTTATTTTCGAATAACACTTGAATTTCCCTTCTTCAACTTCGAATTTTTCTTCTTTGATATCTAAAGGTTTTCTTGTGAACTTCATTAACAATCCAAGGGCGAACACAGCAATTTTTGAAAGGGGGAGGCTCCAGGTCGGTGCCCCCAGCACTCATGCACAGAATCACACCGGCCACTTTAAGTCCGTAGCTACATTTAAAAGAAAGGGGGCCTCCAAAAACAGTTGACAAGGAAAAAACCCTTTGCACCACACTCTAAAATCCAGGGGGGGGGGGATGTGCTGGGATGCTGCAATCCGACGTCCTTTCTCATGAACACACGCACATAAAATGTTTAATAAAAATACTGACAGAAAGGAGAGATTATCCATGCGGTCACCTGACAAAAACTACATTTTCTATTGGTGTAATTAAAAATCATGCTGAAAATCTGTGACATGACGTTTGATTGGCCATGATACAAGAAAGTTATTGAATGTTTATTATGGTGTATCCTGATTTATTTGGACGAAGGGCGGAGACTCGTGCTTCGCACTCGTCACCGCCCTTCGTCCAAATAACTCAGGATACACCATAATAAATATACAATAACTATTACATACCTATAATCTTCAATAATCTTCAATTCATTTGAAGATAGGCACAATTAATTGAGGATAGGTGCAATTATTCAGACACATAGCATCGATTTTGAAAGTGGGGGGGGGGGGAGGCAGCCACTGAAAAAAAAAAAGACATCTGCCCAACGTCGAAAATCCTATTTCGTGGTTTGGGGGGGGGGGGGGGGGGGGGGGGGGTAGAGGCAAACTTTTTTCACTAACAATTCCTTTCGATAACCATTTTTTAAGCTTACAATACTATATTTCCTTCATATTACTTTACTTTAGTGTAAAGTGGGGGGGCAACCAGCCTTTAAATGAACATTTTCAATAGTAAAAGTATTGTTGGCAAAAAAAGTGGGGAGGGGGCCAGCCCCCCCCCCCCCTGTTGATACGTCCGTGAATTATTTGAAGATAAGTACAAATATTAGAATATATGATAATTTGGCGTTCCATAGGTGTGAGGTGGATGAGTTAAAATGGAGTAACGTACCTTGTGGCAAAAATAAGAAGGTATAGTGCCTTACATACAAAAGAAGTGTCTGTAAGCCGACACTGTACCTGAAGTATCCGGAGCCTGCACTGGGGGGTTTCCCACGATAATAGTTGGTGATAATCGAGGAAAGTTCACAGGTGGTGGAGGTGGTGGTAGGTTCAGAAACTGCCGAGGTATATGCTGCCCGTTACAAACTAAAACATGTTGGTCGTTTATGCTACATATTTCAGTACATTGTGCTATTGGCCTATATCGCCTTTCATTGTTTTCTTGGGTGTTACGCGAGATATTAAAATCACGATTAACCTGATTAACCTGATTCGAATTCGATGAGTGTGCATGGTCTGTCTGATTTTCTGATGTTCCCTGTCTGAGGGGATATACTTGAATGTATGTGAAAAAAGCATTATCACTGGCTAAGTTACCATCGTAAGGTTTCTTTAATATTCCGTCGAGTCCAAAAAATTTCGAGTTGAGCTTTTCATAATAAAAAAATGAGTTGATAGCACGTAAACAACCCATAACACTGACACACAAATGCTAAATCCCCCAGCCATCTACCTGACCACAATTACATTTTCAATATATCTAAAGAACAAAAATAGAATACGTAGTCCATTCCATCATTTGAATCATTCACATGTAATAATGATAACGTCAATAAACATCACAATCATCGAATAAAAAACCGAATTCGATCTGTAACCCGCTAGTTCTAGTTTCGGTTCTAAAAAAGGAAATGGGGTTTTTTATCGCTAAAAATAAACAGCTCTCAATTTCCCAAATTATTAAGAATTTTCGCCCTTTTCAAATAACTTTTTTTCCGATTTGTCAGATCTTCTCAAATAATTATGCTGACTTGATATTTTCCAGCTTGGATTTTTTAAGTGTATTTGTAGATCCGTCCGATAATTGTTTTGTCAATGTATTCCTCAAAATTACTTTAATAATAGTATGTTTAATAGTTTAGGTAATAGTTAGATCATATTAAGTAAAATTTTAGTGGTTAAGAAGGGACGGAGGGAGCGAAGCGACCGAGCCCCCTTCTTAACCACTAAAATTTTACTTAATATGATCTAACTTACTTAGAACCTATCGCGCTTTTTCATTGGCTTAGTAGTCAGCCCGCGGAGTTACTGCATAAACATAAAATCTTTAAGGCAGAGACTTTTTACCGGGTGGTAAATTCCAGGTGAGGGAGGGGCTTATTTTGTACAGGTGTGAATGCCTTGGGGGCTAGAAGTCTACCTGTGGTCATCTGTCTCCTAATCCCTATACACATAAAGTGATTTAATACACAGTGAAATACCCCAGGTGTCAAACTTTACCTGTGTTGAGGATTTTGAGACAATTTTAAAATTAGTAGTAAAAGGGTTTTTCAATCATATATTGATTTATTTTGACTGTTTGAAAACACCCCTACCCATTTGAAAAAAAAAAATATTATGATATCATACTCTAAATTCAAATATTAAAACAAAGATAGTTTTAGATGTTAGTGGATCTGTAAATTAAAAAAAAACTCCTGTAACAACCAAATTAGACTTAATTCATTCATCCCCAGGATCCCACCTTTTAAATGAAAAAAGAGCCGTGTTAACTACATTTTACTAAAAAAAATCCAGATTTATCATAACCTTGATAAAGCTTTGTCACCATGATACGTTTTAAAAAAAGATTGCTTGTGAATTCTTATTTGATTTAAAAAGGAAATCATATTAAGTGACCCATGATTAGAAACATTATTTTTAAATCTAATTACTAGTACTTCACACAGCGCTTCTCTGAACTTAATTAATAACATTTCACTTTAGGTTTACCATTTAGCATATAGAAATTAAAAATCGAAATTTCATTTGAAAAAAAAAGTTTTATGTACCAAAGGTTATTTTTTTTAATGCATATTATATTATAATCCTTTCAAATACTAAAGGTATATTTAATTCATATATAATCAAAAAATTTCATAGTTATTCAGTTTCTGTATACTATGTTCAGTAAATATCAAAGGGTCAAATGTTAATTAGAAGGTCACCAAGAGTCCCAAACAAGGTGTTCAGGGTATACACAGAGTCCAGTAAGTAAGTGTCAATCAAGTTCCAGCATCCAATGATGGACCTTCATGCACTTGATTGACAGGGTACCCACACCAGGTATTTTTGAAGGCAGTGCTTAAAATCTCTGCCTTTAACAATTAAATGATCAACTTAATAGAAAATTTAGCAGCTGCTGATTGGAGGAAAAAGCGGGTTAGGTTCTAATTAAACGAACGACTCACCAAAGTTTGACAGCTAGGCTAACCTGAAATTCCTATATTTTTTTTATTCTTTAAAATATTTAATATTGTTACTTCGAGAATTAAGAGATTTTTTTTGCGTAGTTAACCATTTACTGTCTTATTTTATGAATGCTTTAACCCGAGGATCGAACTGCATTAAGTACGTCTTAATTTAGCCCTCATTTTCAAAGAATCTGTGGTATATACTTTTTGCCCTGTTCGTCCCTCTGCCTGTCTGTCCGCAAATACTTTATTTTTGTCCATTTTTAGCTCTACTGGTCAGAGATCAGAAGAGCTTATGCGATAGTAATGCGTCAGTCGTCCGTCTGTCTGTCTGTCTGTCTGTCTGTCCGTCTGTCTGGGACAATTTTTCAAAACGCTACTCCTCCTACAATTTTAGTCTGATTTCAATATTACTTGGCACACAAGTAGACTACACTAAGATACATAGAATAGTGCATCGGTTTTTAATTTCGATGAACGGTGTTGCCATGGTTACTAAAAATAGAATTTTCTGTGAAATTCCTTTAAAACGCTACTCCTTCTACAGTTTTGGTCTGATTTCAATATAACTTGGCACACAAGTAGACTACACTAAGATACATAGAATAGTGCATCGGTTTTTGATTTCGATGAACAATGTTGCCATGGTTACTAAAAATAGAATTTTCTGTGAAATTCCTTTAAAACGCTACTCCTTCTACAGTTTTGGTCTGATTTCAATATAACTTGGCACACAAGTAGACTACACTAAGATACATAGAAAAGTGCATCGTTTTTTGATTTTGATGAACGGTGTAGCCTTGGTTACTAAAAATAGAATTTTCTGTGAAATTCCTTTAAAACGCTACTCCTTCTACAGTTTTGGTCTGATTTCAGTATAACTTGGCACACAAGTAGACTACACTAAGATACATAGAATAGTGCATCGGTTTTTAATTTCGATGAACGGTGTTGCCATGGTTACTAAAAATAGAATTTTCTGTGAAATTCCTTAAAAACGCTACTCTTTCTACAGTTTTGGTCTGATTTCAATATAACTTGGCACACAAGTAGACTACACTAAGATACATAGAATAGTGCATCGGTTTTTGATTTCGATGAACGGTGTTGCCATGGTTACTAAAAATAGAATTTTCTGTGAAATTCCTTTAAAACGCTACTCCTTCTACAGTTTTGGTCTGATTTCAGTATAACTTGGCACACAAGTAGACTACACTAAGATACATAGAATAGTGCATCGGTTTTTGATTTCGGTGAACGGTGTTACCATTGTTACTAAAAATAGAATTTTCTGTGAAATTCCTTTAAAACGCTACTCCTTCTCAGTTTTAGTTTGATTTCAAAATAAGTTGGCACACAAGTAGACTACACAAAGATACATAAAATAGTGCAATGGTTTTTGATAAGTAAAAACCAGTAGAGCTACAGTCTCGACAGAGACTTCTGGTTAAAGCTTACAGTACTATATTTTCTTCATATTACTTTGCTTTAGTATAAACTGGGGGGGGGGGGGGGGGCAACCAGCCTTTCAATTAACATTTTTAATATTAAAAGTATTGTTGGCAAAAAAAGGGGGGGGGGGGGGGCAGGCCCCCCTGGTCCCCCCTGTTGCTACGTGCCCGAGTTGGAAATGATAGAACTGTTTCTGAGGATTTCAAGATATGCTAAGTTTTTAGATCCGAGGGTTCGCTCATATTATTTTTCTTCTTTGAAAATACTCAAATATACCTGTTTAAATTAAAATTCAAGAATATTGCAATTCCATAAAGCCTGCCTTCCAAGACCTTGAGTTTAGGGAGAAAAATTTTAATAGGAAATGAAAGTACTAAGTCTCACTCTCTACTTTATTTTGATGTTTAAAATAGGACATAAAGTGTTGGTCAATAAATTGGTATATCGACAAAGCCGTTCTATGCATAAAATGAACCGAGCTCTTTACATGCATACATGTATTTGCCATATTTGGCCTCTTTAGCTCCGAACCTAGCGCTTGGCAAAATTTACATTCCGGTAGACGAGACATCAACTCAACTAACTTTCAAAGTTTTCACAGAGAAAACAAATAGAAATGGAAATATTATAAGTTTACTCGTCATGTTTGACATTATGTCAATAATAAAAACAAACATATGAGCTGAGGTAGCTTGATTAGTAATTCAGTATCTAATAAATGGGAGTCAAGAACCCTGACAGGATAAACAACAGTTCCTGCGAAAGTTAGTAAATTTACAAAATTTCATTATCTTCACAACGCTGCAATATTCTGACTTGTCTGCACATTCTGAAAATGAAACAAAGATATAACATCAAATCATGCATGTGCATACATGTATATTTACTTTATGTAATCCTTCAGAGAAATGTAAATGTAAAATAAACCCCAAATAACTTCAGACTTCAAAAAATACTTGGTTTATATACATGTATAGTCAGGAGAACTCACTTTCAAGACAGCTTTCCATTTTGCACAATTTTATCGTCTTTGGTCTTTTCACAGAGGTACAATGGCGTCCTGCGTGAAGCTTGGTTTTGGACCAGACACAGTTTAGCGTTCTTGTTTTAAAACCATTTGTTCCACATTCACCAAGACACTATATATACCAAAAAAGACTCATCTTATGTTTCATAATAATAATATGAAATTAAACAAGAGGCCCAGGGGCCACAGCGCTCACCTGAGCACAACGGCTAGGAAAAAGCACATATCAGATCATAACTGAAAATTTACTGAGGATGGGAGGGGGTTGAATTTTTACCCCCCAGGGGATCATGATTTGAATGAACTAGAATCTACATTACCTGAGGATGATTCCATATAAATATTACTAATCATGGCTTTGAAGTACTTGAAAAGAAGATTTTAAAAGGTTTCCCTATATATTCCTATGTAAAACTATGGTCGGCCATTTTTGGCAACACCCTATCCCCGGGGGTCATGATTTGAACAAACTTGAATCTACACTACCTGAGGATAATTTCACATGAGTTTCATCTTTCCCGTCTCAATGGTTCTTGAGAAGAAGATTTTTAAAGATTTTTCCTATATTCCTATGTAAAACTTTTATCTGCCATTGTGGCCCCACCCTACCCCCAGGGGTCATGATTTGAACAAACTTGAATCTACACTACATGGGGATGATTCTACCTGAGTTTCATCTTTCCTGGCCCAGTGGTTCTTGAGAAGAAGATTTTTAAAGATTTTTCCTATATATTCCTATATAAAACTTTGTTCGGCCATTTTCGCCCCACCCTACCCCCTGGGGTCATGATTTGAACAAACTTGAATCTACACTACCTGAAGATGCTTCCCTATAAGTTTCAAGTTTCCTGGCAAAGTGGTTCTTGAGAAGAAGATTTTTAAAACATACCACCAAATTTTCACTATTTCTGAATTATCTCCCCTTGAATAAGGGCATGG
>NW_026941590.1:0-13552 GCF_032062105.1 Saccostrea cuccullata
TAAACATTCGTTATTAATATTGCATGAAATAATTCTACTGAAATTAATGCAGTTTCTATAACAAAACATAAGATTTAAAAAAGGGGGGGGGCAAATAATATTCCTGATTAATTTTGCATTGTAAATTTAGATACCTGTAGCTATCCTTTCACACACAAATTAGTATTTCTTTAAATATCAATAATTAATCTTTGAAAAAGAACATTATCAGCAAGTAAAATAATCGACTTATATAACCACCCCCCCCCTTTTCACTTTCATCGCAAGTTTAAAAAAAATTTGACTTGGGAAAACTCTACGACCGGGCGAAAATGTATGAGGAGGGATGTCTCTTTTATAAAATATAACTTTCAGCTGTAGGGTATGCCGGTCCATTAAACTCGAAAACTAAGCATCTTTTTCTAGGATTGTCACTCCACTATTAATTTAAGAGGGAGTTATCTAATATTTTTAGTTTAAGCAGAGAGGAAACGTGAGGCTGCTTTAGACACTTTGACATTATCATTCGTCTGCCATAAGGCGACACAATACATTATATAAAATCTTATAATTTGTTTATTTATCAATAGATCTATTTGAAGTTTGCTATGTTTTTTTGATGAATAATGTACTTAAGAGTAGTGAAAATTTTAGGTCACAGTGAGAATTCATAACACTTTACTTTTTAGTACAAAAATATAAATTTATATTTTAAGATACATGTACTCGATTGTCCAAAATTGAAATAAACTTTAAAAAATTTCCATATCATTTTACAAATTCTTACAACATTTAATCTTACTTTATGCCAGTCTTTATTTGGCGTAGAAAGTTTGCTCTGAAGTCAAGGACCTAAAGGAGTCCATCCTTACGTCGCGGATTCGACTCCCTCTGTGGGACATGGAGATCGGCACTTAATTCAGTTTCTCTCGTGCCCCTTTTCTTAATTTGAAAATTGAGATCCCGTGTCGCAATAATTGCTAGCCAGAAAATATCCGTTGCTGCTCAAAATTTCATTCTCGAAGGGGAAACAAACAAAATCATTCATGCCACCGTCTTTCAGTACTCACACTACTTTGATTTGATAAATGAAGCTGTCTCAACTTTAATTCATCATGGCGTACCTAATAATTGGCGAAGTACCATTTAATACATTTATTTTCAAAATGTCCTGTTTGTTTATCGACCATCAATGTCAATAAAAAATTGAAAACCATACATTTATGTTATTATATCAACAGCAGTACTCATTCATTTATGCATGCATCCATATTAATATCAAATGGCAAAGAGTATACATGTTTCACGGCAAGGACCTTGAATTCAATATTATAGTTTTTAAAATCAAAATATTCAAAAAAATAAACAACATATATATTCTAATGTTTCATGAGTGTTTAATAAAATTGTAAAGAATAAAACTCAAATTTTTTTTGTATAAATAGAGGGCCTCTGGTGATAGCGTGTTTCTACTGATACATGTATTACATCACAAATCCGGTTACCCACCCTGGCTTCTTAAATATAAATTATATACTCAGGGTTTTTTTTTTATTCTACATCACAATCGAAAAAAGCACGACATCGTTTTAAATCTTCTTTTCCGAGACACAAGTCAAGAGAATATCTCCCCGATAATTTCTTGTTCTTTACAATATATGATGCATGGGTGTTTAAGGTGTGTAAAAGGATCATTCTTGTTATTATTCACTTTGATGGAAAATGTTCTCTAACATCATATCTTTTTTTCATTATTTCCATAACAAACGAAAATACTTTCTCCTTTCTCTATCGATTTCTTGGAAAAACAATGATTAACAACTTTAAATCACACTAAACATTAATTTAAAATTTTCTCCCATTGTGTATATGAATAATTGTACACAGTTTATTATTTCAGTTTTAGTCTGTACCTGGGATGTAAACTACCTGATGAATGATTTGTTAGTGGTTACTTTGTCTGAAAAAAATGTTTCAATATAATCATGATCCATTTTAGATGTTAGATAACCTTTCATAAAATTTCAATTTTACAAAATATTTAGAGGGTATGTGATAGAAAGATATTTTATTCATTTTATTATGTGAATATTATTTAATTGTTTTAGTCACTTAATATTCACGTGTATTTTATTTTATTTTTAGAATTGCGCAACGTTTCGATTTTCGCAGAGTTTAGCACGCATCGTCAAAAAATATTACAACACTACTTGATTTTAACTTTACTTATTTTCTAGAAGTCTTTCTTATCCCGAGGGTATTAAAGCTGACATGAATTCTTAAAAACCCAACATTTTCATCTATGTGCGACTTGTTTCATACCAACTATAGCCGTATTCCGCCATATTTCTTTCAGATACCTTGTCTTATTGTAACGATATATACTCTCAATGCGCTCGTTACACTTGAATGATTTTATCGCTTGGCTATCGACTTGTGCACATCTCCGATGGTAAAGCATTTGAGAACACATGAGTTGATCATGACATTTCAAAACGACAACAAACGACAGAATAATCATATTTTTGAATAATTATGATGATTTGAATTAATTGTAATAAAGAAAAAGAAAAAAATGCAAGTTTTGAAGAAAAATTGAGTTGCACGAGTGCGCATTTTTGCCTTGCGCCAATTTATGCAGAATAAACTTGAAATAAAAAGCCGTAAAACCCGTAAACACACTTTGAAATTATTATCATCTGTATGGAACAAAACAACCAGCGTCTTTTGATTTGCAGCACGTCTTATGCAGTTGATGCATGTCGAGAAAACGCGTCGAACGCACCCATACCTGGTAATATGATCACTGCATCGGTTCGGAGATGTGCACAAGTCAAGTAATATACACCCTGGATTCCATTTATTGAAATATGCATCACAATAAAGAAAAAAAACTCCATAAAAACTCAATAGTAAACATACTGTCACTACTCCGTACAGTCTAGCACGTCGATACACTTCGTCCGTGCTGATCAGATTTTAGTCAGGGGAAATATCACAAGTGCATTTGTTTTTTGCGCGGCTGAAAGGAGAGGGGTGTAACTAAAGTATTATAACTGCTGTTCATAAGGCATAACTGAATATTGTCTTTCTAGTTCTAGTAAAAATTCTATATATAGTCTGTGGTATTTTTGCATCGCAGAATTCAATTATGACTGATTATTTTAGTACTAATCTCAAATCTAAACCAAGTAATTTGATATACAGTAATTATTGAGGTCAAGACTTAAAAGCATTTAACCAGAATATATACATTTTTTTATGTGTACATCTGCACGTTCTTTAACAAACAGGCGGAGAAAGAGCCATCCCCTGTTTAGATTGACATTTAGGCATTTGTATTTTAAAGCGGGGGGGGGGGGGGGGGGGGGGGGGGGAGGGGAGTAATTGACATGACCGTTATCTAAATATTCTTGGAAGACAAACATTTCTGCCAAATCCATTTTTGAGATTTTTTTTTCTATCCGTTAGCGGAATAATAGGTATAAAATCATACGCACTTTTTGCTGTAACCATTTATTAGCCCTTGGGACAGATCAAGGATTTTTTCAGGCGGGATGTCTAAATATGTTAAAAATTTGGAATAATAATTTTACTTTTGACAAGAAAATATACCTAAACGCCAAAATTGAAAGAAAAATAAATATGAAATCAACATCACAGGAATGTGAACACTGGGAACTTTCTCAAATACCTTCTCAGGTTAGGAATCTGGACAAAAAATATTTAGACAAGAGGAATAAAATTTTTTTTAGGAAGAATATGGATTTCTCACTTGCAGTTTGCTCTCCCATCGTATAGACATGCTTTGTCTATATGCTTTGACTATAATATAATCATTAATATTTTGTCAAAAAATATAATTCACATTCAATTCTCTTTTGATCATTCATGAACCACAGAATCAAACTCGTTTATTATACACCAAGCAACAAGTTGCGGGAGGTACCGGTATAAAGTTTTTGATCCGTCCGTCAGTGAGTCCGTCAGTCCCATTTTTTCTCCAGCGCAACTCCTTATGAACCGCTGCACAGAATTTGGTCAAACTTTGCACATGTTTAGGGCACGATGTGTTGATTTGCATATTACTAGGAAATTCCGATTCCTTTATTTTTCTGGGAATTTCGACACTTTTCAGATTTTTGGCCATGTTTTGAATATAGAGATGAACAGTTTGTCAGCTCGAACTCCTCATAAACCGCTGCACAGAATTTTGTCAAACTTTGCAGACATTTAATTAGGACACATATGTAGATGTGCATCAGGAAATTCCGATTCCTGTATTTTTTCCCAGGATTTTCGGCACTTTGACTTTTAGGTGAGTGTGGGTATGTGAGCTTGCTCACTTTTTCGTTCATTGTGTATAAAATTACAGTAAAACTCGTTTAGTACGAACACGAATATAGCGAATTCACGGATATAGCGAAGTTTTTCAGGGTCCCCGCAAAATTCTTAACAAATCTTTGTAAAATTTTACGGTTATAACGAACTCTGATATAACGAATTTACGGATATAGCGAACTGACTTTGAGTCTCGTTGAGGATAAATATAATGCAATTTACATCTTTTATAACGAACTTTCCAACATTATTAAAAAAATTAAAGAATTGAATTGATTTAATTACTTTTAGCATTTGTATATAAAATTCAATTCATAATAAAACCTCAGGTATCGAAGATATGTTTTGTAATACTTGCTTCCCTAACATATTTGGTAGTTATACCTAAAAGAAAATACGCATATTGTGAATTCTCTATAATGGTTATACGAATTCGTTATACGGATATAACGAACTAGAAAACTGACCAGTCAGCAAGGGCCCCGCCATGGGGTAGAATTAAAAGGGTGCAGCTTACAGAATGATTAATAAATGTATAAAGAAAAAGCAACAGCAACGGTATTCTTAAAATTTCAACATAATTCCTGAATATTCAAAAACCTGAAAATAATATTCTTGTATTTACATTAGGCAGTAAAGAACAACTTAACATTGAATTTATATTTAAACAATTATGAATCTTGTGTTATATAAAATGCCAGCCTTCAATGAATGCAAATATCATGAAGGCTTGACCTTAACTTCAAACAAACAGCAGTTGCAGACAAAGGTTTTCATTAATCTTAAAGTGACAGATAAAGAGAAGCCTACTAAATTTTCTGCAGCAGGCTAGATAATTAATCCCAAGGGATTAATTGTACCTCTCTCATCATTTTCTTCTAAAGTTACAATAAGAACTTTTTCAGTATTAATGATAGAATGGGGTTTTTATACAACTACATTAAAAATTAAAAACATTCTTGAATTAATATATTTAAAAAAAAAAAAAAAAGGAAAAAAGTGAAAAAAAAAAAAAAAAAAAAGTACCCTGGAAAATCAAAAAATCTTCTTTAATCTATTTCTTTTTTTAGGATTCAATGAAATCATAACTATCAAACAAAAATAAATAATAAAAATTTATATTTAAATCCACATTTCAGAGTGTTCATAGCATTCCAAATTGATTTAACTTCAAAACAAACTTCATTTGCAGACAGAGGTGGTAATTAATCTCAATGTGACAGATAAAGATAATGCTCTGGATTTTCTTCAGGAGGAAAGCTAATTAATCCCATGGGACTCCTAGTAGCATTCAGTTAACTGAATGGGAACATCTTCAGCAGTTATCTCTCTTTGCCAATGCATTCTTATATAAAGTTAAGGAATCTACCCCACCACCCCAGCTCCAAACCAAGGGACATAGAGAACCAAACTTAGCATCAAAATATGTATTTTTGCCTACTGAACTACCGTACCAAATTTGATCTTAATTGGGCAACCATAAAAAAGTTTGCCCGTTCATTCTTATGCATAGTTAAGGAATCTACCCCACCACCCCAGCTCCAAACTAGAAGACATAGAGAATCAAACTTAGCATCAAAATATGTATTTCTGCCTATTAAACTACCATACCAAATTTAAACTTGATTGGGCAACCATAAAAAAAGTTATTAGAAAAAAACAGAAAATTTGTGGACGGAAGAGTGACAGACGGACAGACAGACAGACAGACAGACAGACGGACGGACAGACAGAGTGATTACTATAGGGCACCCGCAAATCCTTGCGGGGCCCTAATTACGGATATAGCGAAGTAAATTCACAGGTCCCCAGGACTTCGCTATAACCGAGTTTTACTGTATAAATAACTTTAAATCGAGTTATATTTTGTCTATATTTAAAGAAAAGATAAAGTCAGTACAGTGTATTTATTTGAAAATAATTGATAGTAAAGAGATCCGATCTTTTTTCAAATTATAGGAGAGTGTTATGCATGTTTTATTACCCCTCTCCCCTTTCACATGAAAATCTCTTCAAAGGATGAAAGTTTCCTAATTATGCATGTTATTTCGTGACATTGGACCAAGACAATAACAGAAACACACTTGATCAGATTAACCCCAGTAAAAGGTTTACGAAGTCTGAAAATACAGTCAATAAAAAGAAGACATGATTTGTTTTGGCGTGCTTGTCATGGCCATTTAATAATAAATTAGATATAACACAATGTATGCGCCGATCATTATGATTATATGGCAGCATAGGTAAATGAATATAGATGATGAGCAAGAGAAATACCACCTTGATCCAAGGAGTCTGGAAAAAACAGTACCCCGGAGACAGCATTCTTTGCAAAATTATGCCACATGGGTCAAGGGACAAAGTCACGTGACCCATCCGCCACAAACTAAAATTGGGGCGGCAATTTTGCGGCCCAAAGTAACAACAGCACAAGTCGTGCACAAATTAGGTACAAATCGCACCAACATATATGTATTAAGCCAAATGGGTCAAGGGACATAGTCGCATGACCCAGCCGTCTCAAACTAAAATTGGGGCGGCGATTTTGCCGCCTAGATCAACAATAAAAGCACAAATCGTGCACAAATTAGGTACAAATCGCACCAAATAACCAACTTGTTAAGTGAAAGGCACAAATTGCGCCTTAAGATTGAAATTTTAAAATTAATGCAAATTGCATTGAAAATGATAAATGTGCAACTCGCACACAATGGGGCTCATGACAAGCATCGCAGAAATGTTCACAAAGCAAAATTACACAATTGATATAATTTCTCCAAGTATAAATAAAATTGTTTCCCAAATCTGAAAAACTCCAGTATCTCCCTTGCAATGCGTCCCAATATGTGGATAATTGATTGATGCACCACGACCCTTAAACTTAGTTACCACAAATGTAGCACATGCACTATTAATCCTATGTCTACACTTCTGTCATTCTAAATTTGCAAGGCAATTTATCAATTATTTTGAGGCAAAATATGTGACCATATACGTAATAAAAGTTTGTGGGAATACTAAGTAAATGTCAAAGCAATATTTGAATTGCAACGTTGTGTCATAATATAAAACAATATATAAACAGAAGTAAATTTACGACAATGGTCTTATGTAAGATTTGTAGGCTGCTGACTGTAGGGTTTTATCAATTTATCGATACGTATCAATATACAAGAAACATAACGTATCGAAAATTTACTTCCAATACTTATCAGACAGGCATTTTTTCCTTCTAATTCTTTTTAAAAGATTGGAACTTCAATCACCAAAGATCATATTTCACTTTTTTTTTAATTAAATCTGTTCAATAATCATTCAATTTTTAAGGCAATAACACAGTTTTTAGAATTATTACTAAAGCATAGACAATTTTAATGTAAAATATTGATTTTACAGTCATTAAAAGTTTTGATTTGATAGTCATTAAAATTTTTAATTTGAGGTGTAAGTTGTTATGACAATGAAACACTTAATTTTTTTTTAAATTCATACGTTAAATGATTTATAAGCCTTTTATGATTGACTTGTAATAGAATCCAATATATCGCATATATCATTAGAAAAAAAAATTATTGTATCGTATCGTATCTAAATTTTTTGCTCAATACACAGCCCTGGCGCCCAACTGCCACCTTCCCATCTGCGTAATATTTTCCTCTGTGAACACTTCTGTATACAAGTAGGTTGCAACCCCAGTGTGAAAAATCAGTGCGTCTTAACTTCAGTTGACTGAATATTCAAAAACTGCAAAGCTTTGTTTAAAGTTTATACAATGTATAACGACCATATTTTGTACCTAAGAAATGAATAGTCCGATATTTTAAATCATGGTAGCAAAATATTTTGATTGATTAATTATTATTGTTCTACGCCAAGTCGGCAATATTTTAGTCATAATTTGAAGATGTTGTCAGACAAAAATGTTCCAACAAGGAATTTACATGTTGATTACTAACCAATTAATTGCACCTTGATTTTAATATTAAAGTCTATGGACAGCGCATATGTGTTTGTAAGATATTTTAAGAAGTAGTCTGAATTTGAAACTAATCCGAGTATTATCTCTTGATGAAAATATGCGTTTGTTTGTTTATTAAAGTATGATGTAAAGTGAACTTTATACCGAAGAAATTTAGATAATTTTTTTTTCCAATCAAGGCCAGGTAACTCTTAGAAACTTTCAATGTGCAAAATGACCGTCTCTGTACATGTTATTAGTCTTGCGAATTTTGGTTCATTTCACTTTTATCTTTATCTAAAATCGTCGAAAATCCCTTCATTATACATTGAATACCTTAAGATGGACGGAAACTGATATTGGGATAAGGGTTTTGAGTTTAAATGTGAAAATTGAGACGCCCTTTCAATATTTGTACATACTACAGCAAAATTCTGCAAAAATTGAAACAATCACATTGTAATATTTTTCAAAATGCAAACATGTTCCCGAACCAGTTTGGCCAGTCTAAAGTGTTGTAAAAAAAAAAAAAACTTGAATGGTATTACAAGAGACAATTATATCTTGATACCCAAAGCCACTATTTTACTCACTTTTAGTAATGCAAAGAAAGCTCATGTAAAAGCAGACTTAAATAAAGCCGCTTCAAAATCATGTGAAAGCAAAGTTAAATAAAGCAGCTTCAAAATTATGTAAAAGCAGACTTAAATAAAGCCACTTCAAAATCATGTAAAAGCAGACTTAAATAAAGCCGCTTCAAAATCAGAACACAAATCTGGCAAAACACTGACAATGTTATCCAATATAGGTAATATAATAGTTTTCTTAAATCCTGAGACGCATTAGTAACCAAACCATAACTTATTAATAATAAATTAATCGACTGGATTCTGCCAACCATGCAAGTTGATGACAAAACTGATTCCTGATAAATAACATTTGACGGTAGAAAAACCATAATACTCTCTGACATATATATATATACTATAAAATTAATTAAAGGATCAAAAGGAGGGGACCAGATCTGCGGAAATGATACCTGTTGCCTGGAACTGAAAAAAGACTTTTGCTTTCTGTATTTTGAGAAACACCAGTTTGAAGGTGACTGGCCACAGCTGGCTCCTAAATAGTTCTGCAAAACTGAATAGGTACATGTACATGGAGGGAAAAGGTACTGTAATGAAACCTGGTCCACATAAACTGAGAAATAGTATATGGAATTTATTTATTATCATTATTTTATAATATACAGTACCCGCATCGTTATTCTTTACAATTCTATCGTGTCCTATCGTGCGTGTACCCTATCATATCGTGCGTGTATCCTATCGTATCGTGCGTGTATCCTATCGTATCGTGTTTTCCGTTTATCAGGTTTTGCGTTTTCTATCGTGTTTTCCGTTTATCGTGTTTTGCGTTTATCGTGTAGATCGTTTATCAGGTTCTATCGTGTATCGTGTTTTGCGTTTATCGTGTATATTCGGAAACCCTCGCTTTTTATCTTTACTATGTAAAGAAACTACTGAGCTATTCCGAGTTTCTTTTTCGTTTTGTTAATAAAAATAAGATTAATTCAACCGATAAAGAGAAAATAAAGATTTACCCCTTTCTTTTTCATCAAAATAAGAAATATTAAAGTGTAGAAGGAAAAAACAATTAATCGCGTATTTCATGAATACATAAATTGATTTATTAATAAATAATTAATTATATCATGGTAAAGCAGAGAGTAATTGTCAAAATTTAAACAGTAACTTTTCGGAAATGAAATTATAAGTAGATCTATCAACTGGTATATTTCTTTGAAAAATAATTTATCGAATGATTTATTTTGTCAAAATTAAATACTATTAATATGATTTTCTCAAATGAATCGGAGTTACCGGAGAAAGATTTTTGGTAAGCTACGATGTTCGCGTAGACAAAAAGCAAATAAATAAATAATAAGCAGCATATTGAAATGTATCTTTTTTTCATGCAATATTCTGTTTTTCCTTGTTTATCGTCTGATAACGTTAGAAATATGCGTCTGACCTGCATGCATGCACAATTATTTAAAGTCTTAATGTTACAAATATAATATAACATAAGACAATGATCCAGATGATTTTAACAACGATTTTGGCCGTATACGTTCAAATTTTAAATTTATTTTTTTAAAGCTAATTATAAATTCCTCGACATATGTCTAAATTAATAAAAGAAATCAAAATTATAAAATATAATCAATGAAAATATTCTACCCAATTTATTACACCATGGCTGTTACTATAAAATAGAAGATTTTCAATAATTTCATCTGGCATTAGATAACATAAAAACAATATATACATGTACAGGGGAAAACATGAAGTATTTTAACAGCTTACCTTTTTGGCGTGGAAATAAACTCAAAATATAATCCATCTGGATGCCAAAAATCAAAATAAATCGAAGACCTTTCCTTACAAGAAAACTGACACGTATGTGTAGCTCTCTAATTAGCACACTGTTTTCCTGTGCGGTCAACCGCCCCCTCCCCCTTCTCCCCTAACTAACACCTCGGCCCGTGTGTGTGTGATAACCGTCAACATACCTGTACTGATTTCTCACCTGGGATCAATTAGTAACCTCGAATACTACCTGGTTCTAATGAAACGCATCTACTTATTTTCGGGATTTTGTTCCTAACATGTTTGAACAATTTTATCAAAGATTTAATTCAAAATACATTAAATAATTGTACGATTTATGGATTAAAAAATCATCTTGAATATTAAATAAAAATTCAAATAAATCAATTTAATGAAATGAAGTCCCTAAACTCACTCCGTGGATTCTTTTTCATTTCGTACAATGTTTCCATTATGTTTATGTAAATAAGTCTTTTAATAAACATAAAAAAATTACTGCACTTATGGTACGTGCACTTTCGGGTCATCGGGTTTTCTACGTAAAACGGACAAAATTCATTCTAGGAAACAATTTCATTGATCGTAGAAACGGATGAAATAGTTCTAATATTCTAAACTATGAAAATTAGCTCGCAATATTTTTTTAACGGTATCTTACTATAAAAGTAAAACAAAAGGAGTCGTCTGATCCGCCGTGACCATGCAAGACTAATAAATACACCGAATCAATTTATTGTATTAATCGATTTAATTTCATACGTATATAACTTTTTTTTAAGAATTCAATATTATATTTGGCTGTTTTGGTTACATCTTGTTTATCTAATTTTAAATTGGTTGCGGACTTTCAAAATACCGCCCTTCGAATATGCCTAATATGAGATTACCGGGTCAGTGTAAAATGATTTTTAAGGTTTAATAATTCATTTGCCGAATTAAACCTATTTTTCGTTATTATTAGAAACAATACACACAGAGTTTAATAGCAATGATTTATAATTATTTAGTCGGAAAAGTCGCATTTCACTCTTTTAATATTTGTTTATTAATTTTTCTGTTTCGTATTGTAAAGAAAGTATTTAACCATTCAATGTTCGTTAATAAATACGAAGTTTTAAGTATCTCTAATGTAAAATGTTTACATGTACATAAGTCAGAGCTTAGCGTAAACGTACATGTGCAGTTGTAGCAGATTCATATTCTCATGACACAGTTTACATGTATTAATGCAGATCGCCATTATTTTAATGATTATTTAGATTTCTATTCAGAAAATTTAATTTTCTTGAACTGTTTCGTTCTTGATAGATCTATCATGTTAAATTAATTAATTTTGTTAAAGCCGTTTTCTTTAAACCTTTCTTTCGGCCAGTCTTCTACTTGTATTATTTTCTAAGATATTAATATTTAATTGCAATTTTTGGATAGATCGCAGATTGTAAGCTTTAAACATTAAATACAAATATTTAATTTATTGCGTAAATTTATTCCGTGAAATAACTTGGTACTTGTAGATACATTTATTAGATAGAAAATCAAAATGTATATTTTTCATAAAAAATAAAAATCTGTTTAAAGAGTTTCAAAATTCACACACTTGAGAAGAAATTTTAAAAAAAATACAGTCTCCATTTCATAAAAATCCATTTAATCATTGTCATTTTTTTATATATATAAATAAACAACTTTTGTAAAATTAATACAGAGATCTCAGGTTCTTTTTATAATAATTAAATGTACTTTATAGTTTAGATTTGAAGTTTTGCGAGTATTTAAATTAAAATATAATCTAATTTAAATAATCTTTAATCTTTAAATTTAAAAAAAATAATCTTTTCGTCTTGTCAAAAAACGTTCCTCATTTTGAAACAATCCTATCAGGTTTTGCGTTTATCCTATCGTGTAGACTGTTTATCAGGTCTATCGTGTTTTGCGTTTATCGTGTCTTGCGTGTATCGTGTTTTGCGTTTATCGTGTTTTGCGTTTATCCTATCGTGCGTGTATCCTGTCCTATCATGCGTGTAACTCCTATTGTATCGTGCGCGTAACTCCTATTGTATCGTTGCGTGTATCCTATCGTATCGTGTATCCTGTAAAGAATAACGATGCGGTTGCTGTATTGTACCTTGTATATGTTGAGCTTTTAAATGTACATTAAACTTAAAAAAAAATCTGCATTACTAACATCCCAACTAATGCCATACCGGTAATTCTTTTGTTTTTGGATGATTTTGTATAGGATATGACCAAAGAAAAAATTGTCAATATAAAGTTGTTGTTTTTTTTTTTAATTTAATTTAATTTTTAGAAGCCAGATCATAATCCTTAGTACAACAGATACAATTTCTAGGAAGGCGATATCCCTGTATTACTCCTCAGGCCAGTCAACCGGTCAATGTTGGCAACACCAATGTTTACTAAACACCACACCGTAACCATTGAACTATCTAAATAAAATTGAAGTGCATTAATTTTATTGTTATATACATGCGTATAAATTCATATTTTTGATAAAGACAATTTGTTAGTTTCTTAGATGTACTTATGATTTAGGTATTGTTTAAATATTATAATTGATGTACTGGGAATTTGTAATTGAAAATTAATTGTTTTATTTGATCTTCAGAAAGAGCATTGCTGCACGTGTTTGTAATTTCTCAAACTTGACATCTCTCTCTCTCCATCCCACGGTATCGATGCTATTAGCTCATAATTGTTATCAGGTTTATGGTCAGATCTTAGACTGGTGTTTCTTTGAATTTGTTATGCTTACTCAAATTGTTTCCTGTGTTATAAATTAATGTCATTGAGCTTTCCCCAAACTTTACTACTGTCTTTTAACTTGTTTCATTGGTTCATTTATGAAATGTGGGAGGAGTTG
>NW_026941591.1:0-13264 GCF_032062105.1 Saccostrea cuccullata
CCATGTAAACAACTCCAGTATTTGGGGGGAAAGGTTAGGGTTAGTTGGGGGGTTGGGCTGGGGTTTGGGGGGGTTAGGGTTAGGGGGTTAGGGTTAGTTAGGGTTAGGACTCCACTCAGTTGACCCGGTCATCCAGTCGGCTTCCGGCTAGGACATTTCCGCTAGGGCCCACTTCCGTCCACTTCCGGCCACTTCCGCTTCCGCTAGGCCACTTCCGGCCACTTCCGGTTAGCCCACTTCCGGCCACTTCCGGTTAGCCCACTTCCGGTTATGACGTCACTTCCGCTCTATCTAGACCCTTTATACTACTCACAGACACAAACACAAAAAACTTGATAACGCAAAATGGATGCTTAGATTTTTAAAAATTATTCAAAGCCACTTTTAATTGAAATCGTATTTCAAGTTTTAAAAATGTATATTCCTCATATTTCTTGAGTATAAGGATAACGATGGGAATTATTTTCTTTAAATACATAGACCAAATGGCTTTTTCGGATATTTTCTCATCAATTACATATAGATGACACATGGAAATTTTATGATGTAATCTCTTCTATCAATTCAAGAGACAGATATAGAGAAGAGTAATTTGTAAGATGATCGTTTAAGGTAATTTTGCAAATGGCAGGTATAGATTTTATCAGAAATATTTCATTGAAGGGTAATTGATTGGATTTAAGTCGAAAAGGTCCGGAGGTATATATCGAAGGAAGAAGTTCTATATGAATGTAGCTACATGTATTACAAATATTTCGTGATCTCTCGAAATTCTCCGTTTAGCTTATAAAAAATACCCTGGGTCCAAAGTGGAGCGACCCGCCTTTAAAGTTTTTTCAATCAATCCTCATCAATCGCGTTCCCAAGTTTGGGGTTTCAAATGGTGTGCATGCTCTTTTTTTGTATTGCTTATACAATTTATAAGATTGATCATCATTCAACTTAGTCTTATTTATCATTTTTTAACAATAATATGACAACAAAAATGCAACTATTTTCTATATATTAATTTTGAAAACTCCTTTTATTTGGTGAACTTTCCAAATTACTCTATTTGGTATTGTTTGTAGATCAAAAGAGTCATTATATATAATATATTTTTAATTTTGAATAAAAATTAAAATTTAAGATTCATCTTGTCAACACATTAAAAATATATTCTAAAAACATTATTTACCTTGTTTTAGTCCGCGCTACACGCAGATGATATCGATATGCATGTAATTGGAACTGTTTAAAATTTCAGGCGCATACATGTATATGATATGTTGCATTGAAAAAGATACAAAAAAGAATTATGATGTATCGATTTCATGAGGCAACATTGAAAAAAAATCTTTGGTTGACCAACACCAATTTTCATACAAAAAGCTTCTCTATATAAAATACAATATCAAATTGATTTACAGACTGTACATAAAGACTGTTACTCTTCTACCTTATAAATAATATATGTGCAGCAATATACAAGCAGTTGTCACTATTACTGATCTATTTTGAAATATTTTTTTACATACAGTACTATGCCTACATAAAGATACTCGTATTTCAACCTGGGGAAGGTATTGCACATTTTTTTTTCACTTTTTGGGAGATATCGATATATCAAGCAACATAAAAACTTTGGCAAACCCATTGAAACCATTTGATGTTATTATAAAGGAGATGAAAGATTACTGCGTATACTAATTTTGTCTCTGTTGTATCCATTATATTTTTTTCCCAAAATGTATCTATCTTCTTAATCTATTTAATTAATATATTATACAATAAACCATCCTATTTTATGTAAAAGCTTGTATACTTTTTAGTGTAAAAGCTGAAAAGCATTAAAAATTTATCTAGCCAGACCCTGTATATCACAATATTTACATTTGCTAATGTTTTTCCTTATATAACAATGTTAATAAAGAAGAAATTTTAGTTTCCATACAAATTTTGCCGTGTGATTTTTCTTTAGAAATGAAACTGGTGTAAAAGTTAAAAACTCGTGCTTTTTAAATTATAGAAATTCAATGCAGAAAAATCATACAAGTCATTTTTCTCACATGTGTTTTTGAATGCTAATTATGACGTCCTAAACGTGCATTTTCCCGTATTTTCGTAAAATGTTGCCGAAGACACCAATTTTCAATGGAATTTACTTTAAGAAAATATTGTACACAGGCATCGTCTACAAAGATTTTGAGATATGTGATTTTTCATTGTGATTGTATTTTGCACAAGATATCCAAAAATTAACGTGGCCGACGGCTGTGGACACGGTTTTCTAAAGGAAAATCACCCTTGAAATGTGCAATTTTGAGGCTTTTTCTGTTGAAAATAGAGAAATACTTCACATTAATGACGTCATATTTGCAGAATGGTAAACCTTCATGCCATATTTTAACCTGATTTATCAGAGTCATTTATGTAACTAATATTTAAGCCATTTTCAAATCTTTTTGATGTCATTACATTTTTAGGGCGCAATAAAGCTAAAACCATACCTTCTTCTTTGACATTCAATTTTCAATGAGATGCAGTTGTGCAAACCGCACGGGACTATTAGAAAGTCTTGACTGTGAAGTCATATGATGCCGTAGATACGTAATGTTGCATTTCTATAACAATTTCCAAATAGCGCCTATTATTCCTTGTAACACGAATAAAAGTAAAATATATAAAAAATAAATATAACGCCTTCGGGCGTTATAGAAATTGATCACGCGACCGACTTCATGTCACATCCAAATGAAACTCTAAAAATGATATCTTATTTATTAAATAACGTGATGCAATTCAGCTGACCTCATTTAATACGGTACAAACATCATCGTTTAAATACAACATATCCATATGTATATCTATACTGAAAGGATTAAGAAACGCATTTTAAACTTTTGAGTTAAATTAAAACAATTATTTCAAATATGTTTTTCAGCATTTTTATCATACATTTTAATTCATCTTTAATCAACAAGTTACCAAAATTTTGTGCGATTTTGAGTGATAGTTCCTGAGGTATTGATATCAATATGGAGACACCCCTCAAAAATAAAACTAAAAATTCCATACTCTCCCTTTCGCAACAGTAAAAAACTTGATTTTCCTGTGCATTGAGTTCACCAGAGCATTTATTTTTTCATAGCATAATTAGTCAACCCTTCCGACGGTAGTCTTAATGGCTGAGATTAGCTGTATTATTCCAAAGTCAACAAATCCCCCCGCTCAATCGAATCCTGCGAATTTTCGAAATTTTGGATAGAATATACAGAGCCCAGCAGGTTTGGTACTTGTGAATGTTTGTAAAAAAGTATCGACAAATATTAGCTACATTTTTCTAGTGTAAACAAGCTAAAAACATTACGCAAATGACGCGTACGAGCCGTAAAAGAAAAATCGACGTAAGCTGGCCAAGCTCGCGGCCAAAGTTAGAGCGGAGAGTTTCTGGCAGTTTAGGGTGAAAAAAGTGAGAATGTTTGTCTGCTGTATAAATATCAGTTTCGGTGATAATGCCTTGACAATAACCGAGGTGGCGTGATGAAAAGCCCTATCTTGTTGTGACGTTGGTACGCGCGAACGTCACGTCATGGTTGGTTGAAAAAAATTTTAAGTTAACTCTCTGACAACCAAAAAAAAATTTATTTGGTTGAAAAGTTGAAAACAATCATTACTGCAGCATGTTTTTGCCTTTTTATTCACTTATGCAATATTGAATTCAATTACTAAACCCACAGTAGCTTCCGTCAGCCATACCACGATTGCAAGAAATTTATACTGACTGCAAATATGCAAAAACGATGTCTATAACTCTAATGCATACTATGGTGGTTCAAAATTTTATTACAAAATTATCATCATTAACATGCACGTGTTTTTACTTTTTATCATTTCCCCTATGTGATGCCATACATTTCATGGTTTAGTAGTTTTGACTAGTGATTTTAGTGCAAAGTAACCAAAATAAACATCTGACCAATATTCATAATTTTCGGTCACATAGTCAAAAAATTTTCCCATATCATGTTCTTGTGCGTTTCTTTTTCCTTTCAGTATATATGACAACGAATCATAAAAGTTTTTATTTTCAAGTTTGTTTTGGACAAAGTCGAGCAGCGCAGGTGCTTGAAAATGTAGTTCAGAGGCTAATCATTCCCCACTCAAACACAGTATGAAGAAAAAATCAGCAGACCCTACATTTTAACAAATCTGGTCAATACAGGAAGCTTCCGTGTTGTTTTATCTCATAAAAAAATCAATTCTAGTATGGTATTAAAATGCCCAAATCGGAAGGGGAGATTCGGAATATTTTTGCGTCAGCCATCGTTTGACGTGAAGTTAATTGAAATACCGTTTGACACCTTAAATAATCGATCACACGATTATTATACCAAGCATTTAATCATTTAATTGGGCGACATAGGAAGGTTTTTATGTTTTATCACTGTTTAATTTTTAAGATACATGTTTTGGATAAATTTGTAAATATGATTTCTTGATATTCAAACTTTTTCAAATGTTATATCGTCGCTGTAATATCAAATTGTCGTAAGTCAAAAATCCCAATTTTTCAGGAGCAACAAAAAAACATATTTTTTCAAAATGTCGTTTGTCTTGTGTTTTCCTTTCTGTCCTGGATGTTTTTCAGTACAAATTGTCGTATCTCCAGAAAAGCATTGAAAGAAACCATTGCAATGTATTGTAAGCGTACGAATCTGATATTAGAACGCTCTAAAATATATTATATGAATTAACATACCCATAAATTGATTGCAGTTACAAACTGCGAAAACAATTCAGTTTGTCATGAAGTAACCTTACATCTAACTTTTCATCAATCTTTCTTTTGATTTCTCTATTTATTAAATAAATATACTTTGTTTTGTATGTTGAACACATTTTTTAGTAAAAATTATAAAAGATTTAACTAAAATTTATAATTTTTACTTGATATCAGACGGCCAGTGACATCTTTGTCAGTGCCCAGAGACTTTACGACCTTTTGTCAGAAAAAAAAATGCATCCAATGGACATACGCGCTTTTATCACACGTCTGTATCTCACTTTCTAATTGGCCTAGAGACATGACGTTTTGAAAGAAAATGTATTGGATATTGCAGATTCCAAAATAGCAATAAAAATTTCGCGCCAAAAATCAACTTACGACATTTTGATATTTCAACGACGATATGTAGCAATTCAATCTTGGATCCACCTTCTTTTTGATTTGATCTTGAATCGCAAAAAGTCAAATATATTTTTAGACCCAGATCCTGAATGAGTCTTTCAACCTTCTGGAAAATAGGTGATATCTGCTGGTGATATATCCAGGACATATGATACAAACTCATTTTTTCTTTGGTAAAGACTTAATAGAAGGATATGGAGATAACGAACAGTATTCAATTTTAAGGTCCAAAAAACATTACGAAATAAGAGCAGAGTACCAAAACATCATAGGGTGGATCAGGTGCTATGGAGAAGTGGGCATTCCTTGCTGACCGGTCACACCCGACGTGTGCTCCGTGTCATGATAAGGAAATAATAGAAAAATCAATTCAAAATGTATAAATAATTGACTAACAAGTATGAAAAACGTCCGTCAGCATTTGAATCAATGATAAATTTTATTTGCTGACAAGGTCATTGTATCGACCATAGAACTTACAATATTATGACTTTAAAGGATATTGCTAATATTCTTGTTTCATCAACTTGTTTGTCAATAATTTACCTCATTTTAGAAATTGTTCATACGTAGAGCATCCTCTTGCTTACTCATTCGTAGAGCATTCTCTTGTGCAGCTAGGATAAGGCTGCCCATCAAACTGTTCAAACCATAGTTACTTTTCTGAACTACCTAGATATGACGTCATAATAGAGTATGACGTCAAGTCACTGCATACTTGAGCTGGCATGATGGGGAAAGTGTCATAATTTTTACGTGGCACGGACATATGTAGATTTATTTTGGGACATTTTTTTAATTCAAGTGTTTGGATTGTATTTCGCTCGAGTGTGCTATTATGATGTTGAACATTTGAAATTTAAATATCCCTATTCCTTTCGCTTGCCCGATATGCACATATTCAAACAATAGCAAAAAATCATGTGTGAAACGTTCCCCTTTCATGTCCGAAAACAGAGTTAGAATGTAAGAATCGTGTTTATATTGGACTGGCACAAGTGATAAACAAGGACAAATTGAAGATATTCTGTGTGAATCTACAAAAGAAGTATGTCCTCTAACTGAATTTTGCTGGGGGATTGTGTGTAGTTTATCCATTTTTGTATAAATCGCGATAAAGAGTGGAAAATACCCCTTCTTATGCTGGTAAGTTGAATTTCTCGTAGAATATTTTCTTGACGAGTGAAAATTAAACCTGCCCCCAGCACCTTATATGTACTAGAGATCACGATGAATTGATCTATGTAACAAACTTTACACTTTACACAATATTTTTGTTTTGCTTTTGTGCCGAAGCAATTTTTGTGCAACAATTAGGAATATCACAAATCTCCGTCACGTGATCAACACAGTCATGTGACGTCACGGAAATGCATTAAAATAAAACAGGATTAAACTATCATCTCAAGTTGTCTGCAAATCAAAACAAAGATTACATATTAAAATTAATATCTAGCTCGGAATAAAGTGTATATTTTCAAGGCATTTTAAGCCTTCGGACAGCCTTATCATAACTGCATGCGTGTCAAATCAGCGTACACTCCATATGCAGGTGATGAAGGTATATTGCTTCATAAGTAAGGGAAGTTGACGATAGAAAAGTTAAACTCATAACGTTTATAATATAGCTTGGTTGTTAGATTAACAGTAACATTTTTTTTAAGTGAAATATTAAAGTATGAAACAGATGTGTCAATCTCTGTGGTATCTTTTATCTGAAGTTCACCAGGATATATCGTATCGGCGTAGGAAAAATTACAATTGTAATTGAAAATGCATCGTCTTTTACTTTTCTAAACTTGTGACATGATTTACGTCTCCTCCAACAAAAAAAAACGTTTATATAAATATCATCTGTCATATCATTAAGTTGTTTCTTTATCAACAAGTCTATTCCTTGCATATCTGTACATATACAATGCTAAAAAGCATGGCATTGGATTTTAGATTTAATGATCATGTTTTTTTTATGAATAGAGGGAAGGATTATATTAAAATAACATATTTTTTGGTATTTTCTTTCAATCCTTCAAATTTGTTTTTTAAAATTACAACTACAATTACTAACCCTTTGGTTCTTATTTTGAATAATGCACTACATTAATTCTCTCTTGATTTTAGCACTGGCACCTTGAAGCATATAACGAACAGCAAAAGAACATATTTTATGCTTATCATACAGTGAAAGTATAACACATAAGGCCTTAGATTATCAATATAAAGCATGGAAGTAGAAATCGTACAAGAAATCTTTTTTATTAAGTGTGTTGCAGAATCAAAAGCGTGCGGTTTGTGATGCAGAGCATTTGATTTACAGCTATAAATAATAAATGTTTGATTATAGATATCTGAACAATATACACTAAGTCTTATATTTTTCTCAAAAAGCTTATGTTCTTAGTATTAAAAACGTAATTCAAATGTTACTCGTTTGTAATGAAGATAAGATAGAATTCCTCTTTCATCCAATAATTTTACGGATATATCTTTATGGCAATTTTAAAGTAGATAGGTTCAACAATAAATTCCCTATATAATGCTTGCTAATTTTTAAAAGAATTCAGTCTTTAATATTAAGCCGTTTGGTTTCTTGCTGTAGTTCAAATTGGTTTTCCAGAAAATCGTCTGCAAATGACAACGCAAGGCTTTTAAAGCCAGTATATTTATGCTGGGTTTCAAGCAATCTTCTTTGTCGTAATTCTTAATTGGAACAACATGTGCTTTTGGTATGGCAATTACATCCGCAATTTTGTTTACAATATTCTCAACGGGTCTGCTGAAAAATACATCACTGATTTCTTTGTCAACCAAAGGGCATATCTTGTCAATCTTCGTTACATAAACAAGAAGTGGAATACCTTAAACCAAAATTGAATTAGGCATAAGAATTTGAATAAAGAGATCTTTTGCACAAAATCAATAAATTTTTGGTCCCCAGTGAAAGAAATTTGCTAGCATGCTTTAATTTTGATTTAATTTTTTTAAATGATTCTATATTAAGCCCTTTAAATGTTTTACTTAGTAATATGAAAACACAGGTAAATAGTTCAAAACGTAGAAATAGAGATGTGTCCTTCTAATTTTGCACTTACTTTAATTCGATAAATTCAAAATTAAGAACAAGACAAAAAAAGGTTTCATGAAAAGCAATAGGCAAACAAATAGAATGTCCGAGGCCTTTTTCAACATAAAGGCACATGTACTTTAAGCAATAAAAATTTCTCTCTCGATTTAGTACATTGTACATTAATTGAAGGAGAAAAAATTTATATATACTTTCTTTTTTGATATATGATATTAATTTAACTATTTTGATTTAGCCTTTGGTGCAGATCGGGATTTCGCTTGTCAAAACTAGCTAGAGACATCAGTCCTTTAGTATTCCACTCGGGTAACTTTGTGGATACAAAACTTGAACCACTCTGGGACCACTGTTGGGATGCTCTGGGACCGATGTGGTACTTCTCTGAGACTGCTTTGAGTCAGGTTAGTCAGGTTGAGTCAGGTCTGCACGGTTTGTGCACATGCTTAAAATTTGCATATAGTTTGTATATAAGTTTAAACTTATTAGAATGATTAAGATTTAAATCTTTATATGAAAAAATAAGCATTTAGGGACACTTTCATAATAATGCATAATTATGTAACACACATGCACAAAATATTCTTGTGCATGATAATATGCAAATTACAAGGATATAATTTTGGTGGTAGCGAGAGAGGCTACCGTAATTTTAATTTTAAGCACAGCTATATATTTTATATCTCTCTCTACAAAGAGGAAATGGGTTTTCATTTTGAATATACAAATTTTAGTAATATTTGATGAATATTTCCATTGAAGAATTATTTAAACAAATACATCACGTAATTAAAAGATTATAATAGTCTTCTCTATATACCAAAAACTGTTTCTTTTGTCTTCATCTGATCATAAAAGCATATTTGAATATTGTTATATTTACCCCTATCGATTGTTATGCCCCTTGTTTCCCTCAGCTTCTTTTGAAATTCTCTCGGCATCACTTCAAACGTGCTTCCATCCACCACTAAAACAACTACATGCATTTTATCCTTCAGGGGTGGCTGTATCTGAAACCCAGGAGTGTCAACAGAGGCCTGGGCCACAGGGTTGAACTAAAATAAAAGATTTGATGTCAAATATTAATATATGAGAATTGTATGATATTTATAAACTGTTGACATTTTTCATATGTCTCTGATTTTAATTAGAATAAACAGTATGTCACTTTAGACCGATGAAAGTCTTCAAATGATGCTGTACAAATGGACTAAATGATTTTTTTTTAGAAATAAGAAGGTACATGTGTATTCAGATAGCATTTACTCTTCAAATTTGCATGCTTAGTAGAAGTAACATCTGTTATTTAACATTAACTCAAGAGTTATAGCTCAAATGCATCATTTGTTTTGAAAGGTAGTTAATTAAAAAAAAAAAAATTTATTATAAATTTCGGTTGTTTTTTCTTTTAAATCTTCTCTTCACATTACACAAGCAAACCTTGTAGTTATTTGGTAGGTTTCCATCTAAAACGAAAGCCATATCTTCATATTTAATGCTTAAGTTCTCTTCCAATCCTCGCATGTCACACAATCTGAAGTTTAAAAACTTCTTTGTGGGAGGATTCCTGATTCGCAATTTGTTGAACTGGAACAAATTAAGACGTTTTTTTTGTCAATACACGTTTTACGGGTATTAAATTATGTAACCTATTAAGATAAAAGAAAATGCTATAATTATTTATTCAAAATAATTTACATATGGTGCTAGTCATTTTTTTAATAAAATATTCTACCGTAAAAAATGCTATCAACTTCATATTAACATTCCATTTATAATAGCAAGTCGTAAATCTATATAGAAAATTTTTAATCATTTTTTTCGCAGCAGCACCAAGGAGAACAAGATGTGTTTGTGAAACACCGATGCCCCCGTATGGCAACATAGCGACGGTTTAAAGTTTTCTTAAATGCAGATCAAATATGTTGGTACCAAAGTAAGGCCTTTTCACAGGAATTGTGAAATGTAAACACTAGCTATACCTGTTACAGGGTTATGACCAAGGTTAACATTTTATAAGATAGGACAAAGTCAAAGGGTCAAGTTTGTTGTGTTCTAAAGAAGACTTTGTCTCAAAGATTACGTATGGGAAGTATGAAAGTGCTGGCCCTTACCTTAAAAAGTCATGGCTAAGGTTAAAGTTTGTAAAAGGTAGGTCAAACTCTAAGGTCAAGGTCAAAAGATCATATTGTTGGTATCCAAAGGAAGGTATTGTCACAAGGATTACACATGTGAAATATGAAAGCTTAGCCCCAATTGTTTTAAAGTTTGTAAAAAGTAGGTCAACACCAAGGTCAAAGTCAAATGGTCAAGGTTCTTGAAATCAAATGAAAGGTCTTGTCACAAGGATTAAATTTGTGTTGTATGACTGCCATAGTCCTAACCCTTCAAAAATTATTGTCAATATTGTATTTTTAAAGTTGGTCAAACTCTAAGGTCAAAAGGGTCAAGGTTCTTGGTATCCAATGGAAGACCTTTTCATCAGAATTATATATTTGAAGTCTGAAAGCCCTAGAACTGTTCAAAAGTTATAGCCAAGGTTAAAGTTTTTTCATTAGTACAGAAATATCCAAGGTCAAGGTCAAATGGTCAGGGTTGTTGATTTCCAATGAAAGGTCTTTCAACGAAGATTACATATGTGAAGTATAAATGTCTTGTCAAAAGGAATAGACATGTGAAATATGAAAGTCATAGCTCCACTAAATCAAAAGTTATGGACAAGGTTAAAGTTTTTGCGGACAAACAGACAAACAGAGAGACAGAGACAGAAAGACAAACAGACAGACAGACAGACGGACACGACAAAAACTATATCCCCCCCGAAACTTCGTTTACGGGGGCTAAAATTTCAAAGCGTTTTACACTTATAGTCAGACTGTGTTCAGAACTTCCTGTCCAGACCCGTGACGTCATTTCTCCTTTAAATATGGAATTGAAAGTATTCAGCAAACTTGATTTCCCAGCACCAACTTGTCCAACAAGCAAGATGTTAGCTTCTGGAACATCAACCTCCTCCATAGGAGCATAGTCTACTACGTAGTTTTTTAGTTCAAGAAATGTCTACAAAGAAAACCGTTAAAAAGACATGAGATTCTCAGACGAAAAGAAAGAATAAACCTGTTCAAAAGTTATGCATGACCAAGTTGACAGTTTTTTTAGAAGTAGGTCAAATTCTAGGGTCAAAGTGAAAGCGTCAAAGATGTTGGTTTTTTAAGAGATGTCACCAAGTTTACATATTTGAAGCATTCAGAAGCCCCAACCATTCAGAAGTTATGACCATGGTTAATGATCTGAAAAGTAGGTCAAATCCCAAGGTCAAAGGGTCAAATTTGTTGGTGTCAAATGAAAGGTCTTGCCACATGAATTACATACGTAAAGTATGAAAAAAATCCTTGGCCTTAATCGTCCAAGATTCAGTTTTTTCTTTTTTTTTTTAACTACTAGATGAACACCAAGGTTAGGATCAAAGGGTTAAACTTGTTGGTATCCAATGGAAGGAATTGTCACAAAGGAGAAATTCGTAAAGTATATTAAGTCCAAGACCTGATCATTCAAAAGTTATTGTCAAGGATAAAGTCTTTAAAAGAAGATCAAACTCCAAGGTCAAGGTAAAAGGGTCAAAGATGTTTGTATCGGCAGTTTTCTAAAAAAAATGTATAACAGCATTATTCAAAATTGAATAATTCTTCAATATTTTCCACAAAAGCTATAAAATTCTAAATACTTATCACTACCATGATTTCCAGACTGGTGGGTCTCTCCAAGGATCGCATCTGTAAGTTTTTGGACTATCTATAGAATGAGTGATCAAGCAATTTAATTAATTGCTAACCGTAAACTTTGTAATATGTCACAATTGATATAATATATATTTGGTAATTTAGATAAAAAATTATAGGATCATTAAATGTAAAATCATTAAAAAAGCATAAAAAATTATACTTTTAGATAAATATAATACGTAAAAAGACTTTTGCGAGAAGCACTGACTTTTACAGTTGACTGTTTACTTGACATATATTTACATCCACTGAATATTTTCTCCTAAGAAACCCCGTTGTGTTCATCACTGCATAAACTACAGTAGGCATGTCGCCTGTACAGATTTCTTAATCAGTGGCTTTTCCATCAATGAAACGTATAAAGACGTTCGCATCATTAATACAGTAATTAATCTTTTTAATCCTACTTTAATTGATTATTTAAACAGATATAAATGTAAACAATAAAATGTCTTTCTTTGTTTGTTATTACTGGAATGAACAGTCGCAGCTATTGCAGAAAAAAATTACATAACCCGCCGGTTATGTATTTTTCGGGTGCACATAGACAGGACTGCTTATGTTGTTAGAGACACTAAAATGTGACGGGCGGAACCTTTGGAAACGGTAGTTGTCATTTATTTAAGGACATCTTATCCGTGTGTTGAAAAGCCTGATATGTTAGTTGAAATTAAATGTTGAGCTAAATATTTATATCGTAAAAGAGCTTCCGTATAATGTTCTTAGCCTTAAACTGTAAAAGTCAGCTTCTCAAGAGATCCATTGGCCAGTCATTACCTTTTACGAGATACACCTCTAAGTCGGAGACATTATTATGTCCCCCCGCTATGGATTTAGCGGTCTCTCCACCAAGATCATAGTGACTACCGCCAAAAAAAGGTATGTGCTTATTGAATAGTAATTTGAGGTTTTCTAAGAGAACCTTCAAATGAAGCCAAATTTTCGAACCAAGGTCCACGATTGCTGTGTTTTGAGACATTCGGGTCTGTGTTTTTTTTCAAAACTGGAAACATTTTAAATTTCCCTTTACCATCACTAAGAATCTTAAATAGAAATGACTCTTTGTCCCTTAACCATCCTCCACTACTTTCCAATCTCTTTGACGTGTATCCTCCATACACATTGTTGTCTGTTGTAGAAGATGGTCACTGTAGGTCCCTTGTTGTCACACAACTCATGGAATTTCTGAGGGGTACATCCATGAAAACTTTCTTGTACAGAAGCTCCAAA
>NW_026941592.1:0-13318 GCF_032062105.1 Saccostrea cuccullata
TAAAAACATTTAACCTTAGTCGGATGCATAGTTTACAAGATCACTCGAGGACAAAATTTTCCCAGGAATAATAATAATAATAATAAGAAACAGAGTAAAAACAATATGTTCCCCAACTTCGTTTGGGGAACATAATAATAATAAGAAACAGAGTAAAAACAATATGTTCCCCAACTTCGTTTGGGGAACATAATTAGTAATATAAAAAATACGAAAAAAATTCATTGACAGGATTTTTTTCAGCTAAAGGTCCTGTTCCTCCTTAAACACGGTATTCTAATTTCTAACAAAAAAAATCTAATAAATGTCTAAAAGACATTGCTTTTACTTCATGATTGGACATTTTTAATAAGTGATTTTCCCTAATATCATTTCAATTTCCTTGTTATCCTATTTGGGTATCTTCAGTGTCTGTTTAATCACACCGTTCAAGCTGTGTGAACTTAACGTTTTAAGAACATCTTCCGAAGTGAATTTAACAGATGTTTTCTCAAAGATTAAACTATCACATACTTCCTTTAGAAAAGGCATAACAGCTATTTCCTAAGGCTTGTACACTTTACAAACGATGCACATTTTCTCGGATGAAAAGGACGATTTTAAAAATTCTAACTTGATTTGGGAATTATGAATTTGTTTTACTGTAAAATTTGATGTAAAATAAAATCAGGTAAGTGAAAGTTATAATAATTATTAGTCTGCATTTTTAATAAAGAGGTCACTGCTCTATGTCAACCAACATTGCAAGACCTTCAGAAAGAGGATTCAATGGGTGCGATCGCTACCCATTTGCACGGATATGTTAAAATTTTTACTGCTTACTTTTGCATATTCATTATTTGATTATTTCAAACTATATGTGAATATGTACCCTTTCCAATATAATACATATGGAGTTAAATATGTAAATTAAAAGAAAAGTAGAGGTACTGTGAGCGATGAGCTAACTAGACGAATATAACTGGAGTGTCCATGTTTTGTTGTGGGAAACCCGAAATATGTGTCAGATCAAAAAGTAAAATAGGATGTGCACAATGGCAATATGTAATTAAGATTCTGTGAAAGTTTCATAAAATTTCATCCTGTGGTATGAGAGGAGCTGCGGATAAGAGATGGCTACCCCCAAAGCGTAACAGACAGACGGACGAACGGACGGACATACCGATTACTATATACTATAGGTATAATTAAGGTTTTATATATAACACTTGTCTTAGTCTATATTTACATTCAATGTAATTTTCTTTATGTTATCCATAAGAAATCGCGCGGTATTCAATTTGTCGGCACGGCCAGATGTGTTATAGGACCAAGACATCCCAAAATATGACTTCAAAATGAATTAATATTCAACTTCATATAGTATAACATAGAATTTCGGTTATTACGTTACATAAAAAAAACGCACACATTTCCATGCATCCACTTTGATTTTTTACATAATAAAAATGACAATGTATCCACATATACAGTCAAACTTGTCATAGCGGTCAGATCTATCCATCGGTCACTTGTCCTATGCAGTCATTTCATTTCCTCCCAATGAAATTTCCTATATAAAGTAACTCTATTTAGCGGTCACCTAATTTCAAACGAAATCGCCACTTTTCCCTGTCTTTAGCGGACATTTTGTCCAATCACGTGACCTGATCTGGAGTCAGCTGATTCCCAATTTTTGTTACGAATGTAAATAATCAGTCAAGTGTTGCGGGATCGTGAATAAAAATTGATAAATGAAGCAATTATTTTACTAGATAAGCATATTCAAGAATCATATTACATACTTACTGCTTCTTTATTTTACAAAACTCGAACAACTATGCTTATGGCGAAAAAAAGTTAACAGGAAAAAAACGAATACTAGTATTATCGATAACTGAATATCAGGGTCTTATAACTTCTGGATTTTAAATTAAGTTTAAAAAAAAGAACAACATTTGAACTATATTGATCTATTAATGACTATGATATTTTTGTTTACTATTTACAGTGTCGATATCGCGCCCAACTCTGCATGATCTGAAAGTTGTAAATGTATTACGCTTGATCACCGTATACAACGGGTAACGCGGGGGAGTCGCTAAAAAGTATTGGGGAGTCGTTTTCAACGTATGGGGGAGTAGATTTTCACCGCTTCGGAGTCAGAAGAGATGTGGGTCACGTCTTTTTTTAGTATATGTAAGATGTATTTACAAAAAATAAATAGCCCACGGAAGGTAGCAATAGTTGAGCTTTGTCTTGGTCATTTGTCCGGCTAGCACATACGTCTAGTTTTCTCAAACACTTCGAAACTATTCGACAGATTTCCTATTTATGTTGATCGAGTGGTTAAAACATGCATGAGTTGCACTATCTACGACTTGTGTAGAGATTCCGACGGTTAAAACAGCAAAAGCAAACGTTTATCTTTCAAATGCAACAATTAAAACTTGTCTAGACTTAATAAAAACTAGTGCTAATTGTAACGGGGACCGTTACAGATGTTCCCCAAACGCTCCCCAACTCCTTTTTGGTGCCATATTCCCTGTAAGCTTCATTAAATAAGACATACTTTATGTAATTTAGACTTAAACAATGGTTTTCCTAAAGAATACGAAATATTTTTAAATTTTAGCATTGTACGCATGCTCATGTGAATGCAGGTGCGTAATGACCATACCATCTTATCTACACTATCTATATATTTTAATATACTTAACATCAAAGCTTTTAATCCAAAGTATTAAAAAATACACTTATTCAGGCGTATTTTAAATTTTGTTCATTTCACGTGCACGCACATGCAAGCAATGATGGCCATACCTTCTTGTAGGAGTACATATGTCTATCTATATTCTAAATCCCATCCTGTTTGGTTGAAAAACAAGGGAGTCATAACCATTTAAAGTTTAAGCCAATCATATTGCAGAGCAAGTGCATGCACGTGATTTCATGAAAGTATTATATAGCATATTGTAGGATGTCTTAATGCATAACTATGTTTTAAATTTCAAAGCATTTCGTCAAAAAACAAAGAAGATATTGAGATTTTTTGTTTCAGCCAATCAGAGCAAAGCGCATGTGCACGCACGTACATGATGACCATACCTTCTTGTAGGAATCTATTATGTATGTCTATGATCTAAATCCCATACTGTTTGGTTGAAAAACAAGGGAGTTATAGCCATTTAAAGTTTGAGCCAATCAGATTGCAGCGCACGTGCATGCGCGTGTTTTCATGACAATTGTTATATATCTCATTGTAGAACATCCTAAAGTATGCCTACGTTTTAAATCTCATAGCATTTCGTCAAAAAACAGAAAAGATATTGAGATTTTTGTTTTAGCCAATCAGAGCAAAGCGCACGTGCATGCACGTGACGTATTGCTATTTTGACCATGTCATCTTGTCTACGCTACTAATATATCCTTACATTATAAATTTCAAAAGATTTCATCAAAAAACAGAAAAGTTACGGCTATATCCATTATATTGGTCATTTCACGTGTTGCACGTGCGCGCTCTTGCAAGCACGTGCGCGCAAAATGGCATGTTGACAATGTTATCTTACCTACATTTATAATAAGTCTATATATTCTTAATATCAAAGCATTACATCAAAAAATGTAAAAGTTACAGCAATTTCAAGCATATTGGTCATTTCACGTGTTGCACGTGCGCGCTCTTGCAAGCACGTGCGCGCAAAATGACCTTCGTTCCGCAAATCTACATAACATGCCTACTTATCCTAAAAAGGTTTCCCCTTAATCGGATGTGTACTTTACAAGATCTTTCGCGGACAAAATTTTCCCGAGAAGAAAAATAATAATAATAATAATAACTAGTGCTAATTGTAACGGGAACCGTTACAGATGTTCCCCAAACGCTCCCCAACTCCCTTTCGGTGCCATATTCCCTGTAAGCTTCATTAAATAAGACAAACTCTGTGCATTTTTGACTTTAACAACGTTTTTCCAGAAGGATACCAATTATATTCAATTTTTAGCATTGCACCCAAGCGCATGTGAATGCATTTGCGTTGTGACCATATCATCTTGTCTTTCAAGAGTAGTTTTAGATATACTCGTTTCAAATGCACGCACGTGCGTGCACGTGCATGATGATCATACCTTCTTGTAGGAGTCCCTTACATCTATCTATGTTCTAAATCCCATCCTGTTTGGTTGAAAAACAAGGGAGTTATAGCCGTTTAAAGTTTCAGCCAATCAGATTGCAGCACACGTGCATGCGCGTAATTTCATGATTTTTTTTTAATATCATTTTGTAGGATATCCTAATGCATGACTATATTTTAAATTTCAAAGAATTTCGTCAAAAAACAAAGGAGAAATAGCAATTTAAAGTTTCAGCCAATCAAATTGCAGCACACGTGCATGCGCGTGATTTCATGATATTTTTTCTATATCATTTTGTAGGATATCCCAATGCATGACTATATTTTAAATTTCAAAGAATTTCGTCAAAAAACAAAGGAAATATAGCCATTTAAAGTTTCAGCCAATCAGCTTGCAGCACACGCACATGCGCATGCTTTCATGAAAATCCTTATATATCATGCGGTAGATCTTTATAATGTAGGACTATGTTCAAAATTTCAAAGGATTATGACAAGAAACAAGAAAGTTATTGATACTTTAGTTTCAGCCAATCAGAGCAAAGCGCACGTGCATGCGCGTGAAATCTTGCTATTTTGACCATGCTATCTTGTCTATACTACTAATGTATCCTTACATTATGAGTTTCAAAAAATTTCATCAAAAAATAGAAAAGTTACGGCAATATCCATTATATTGGTAATTTCACCTAATGCACGTGCGCGCTCTTGCAAGCACGTGCGCGCAAAATGACCTTTGTTTGGCAACTCTACATAACATGCCTACTAACCCTAAAAAGGTTTCATCTAAGTCGGATGTGTAGTTTACAAGATCACTCGTGGACAAAATTTTCCCAGGAAGAAGAAAAATAATAATAATAATAATAATAATAATAAGAAACAGAGTAAAAACAATATGTTCCCCAACTTCGTTTGGGGAACATAATAATAAGAAACAGAGTAAAAACAATATGTTCCCCAACTTCGTTTGGGGAACATAATTAATAATTAAGACATTTTCTCTTCATACAGTAAGGGTTACGTAGGGGGGAGTCGTTTCTGGAAAAACACATAGGCATTTTAATTTTCACACCTAGGAAACTTGCATCATTAATTTTGTTGAAGCTATAATTACAGTTTATATACACATTGTGGCTTGGGTATGTTGTGAATTTCACAAAGGAAACGACCGTTAGGGATTAGTAATGCTTCATTGCTCAGGACACCTGTGCACCTGTTGATCAACTGAGAGTACGTCTGAGAGTTTATTATACAACAAATCATGTACAGTTGTGTACATGAATTTAAAAAAATACATGTACAGAGGTTTAATGAATCAAGTTTAGATAAAATAATTTTTAACTGGTTTTATTCATTCCTTACACAAAGAAAAAAAAATTGATGTGGGATAATGCAACACCCTGTAAGATTCTGTATACAGGTATGTTACAACGCACTTTGAAAAATTACGCACTTTGAAAAATTTTTTCAAAGTGTGTTAAAATTTGGGACCAAGCTAACGCACTTTGAAAAAAATATTTTTTTTTCAAAGTGCGTTAATTTCGACCATCTTAACGCACTTTGAAAAAAAATGTTAAGATTGATCAATATTCCTTCAAATAATCGGTATGATAAATAACAGATCCTGGTTTGATAACTTTTTTATGTTAAAGTCACTGTAGGACCTGAGATATTGACGTTTTAAATTTAAGGTTTTGATAAAATAAAAGGGAAAATTAAAGGATCTTGAAAAAAAGAGTGAAGGTTGTTCAAGTTCATTAATTCGTTTCTTCTTCTTTTTTTTTAAATTCTAGTCTTTGATAAGTAGATGTAAAGGTGTATAGGGGGCACTAGCAGAGGACAGCTTCAAGCAACTTTACATTTATCATAATACTAGTAAAAAGGGGCCATTTTGATTGTTCAAAACTATGAAAATTCTTTCTCTATCATACGTTTTAATGTACTTAAAAATTTCTAGTTTTCATCTGTTTTAATTAACTTATTTATCATTGAAAGTTTTCAACGTCATACCAGTTAGGTAAATACATAATTATATGAATGCTTTGAGTATAGCATAGACATCGAGACTGGGCGAAGGGCCAGGGGAGGGAATGTTACCGACACCTATGTATTGAAAAGATAAAGATTTGGACTGAGGGATCTTATACCCGCCTTCTCCTCTTTTCGACGGGAGTAAATCAATTCATTTTTGAGGTTAGGGTTAGGCTTAGTTTTTTGAAAGATAGATAACAAATAAAATCTTTCCATGACTAAAATATGATTTTTTTTTTCAAAGTGCGTTAAGTGTCTCCATGGTAAAATATATTGATGTAGACTCTTAACGCACTTTGAAAAATTTTTTCAAAGTGCGTTGAGTTGGTGAAATTTAACGCACTTTGAAAAAATTTTTTCAAAGTGAGTTAATTTTGTCCCAATTTTAACGCACTTTGAAAAAAAATTTCAAAGTGCGTAATTTTGTTCAAAGTGCGTTGCCACACAGGTATTTTATTAATTTTCTTGGATTCATTAAATTTAGTTTGAATTCATCCATAAAAGTAAAAGCATCTTCTTAATAAAAAAAAAATATAATAATTTAAGTGAGATCACTAATGTCCAATACCTAACTTTCTTGTATATTTTGTGGTGAAATACATAATATAAACACAAAACTGACATATTAAATTTGTAAATAAAATCTTTTTAAAAAAGATGAACCTATTTTCAAAGGTCACCTCTCTATAAAGGTCACTTTTGATGGATCCTGTAGGTGACTGCTTAATACAAGTTTCACTGTACTTGATTTTGGTGCAAGATTGGATTTGTTTGACACATGATGTAGAAAAAATGAGGAGTGGATCAATCCATATCAATTTATTATCAATTTATTAAATATTGATTGATTGTAATTTAACGTCCCTCTTGAGAGTTTTTCACTCATATGGAGACGCCACCGTATGCCGGTGATGGTCTTCAAATTTTGACCTTTTCTCGGCACTCGGGGCCATTGAGCAGTGAGGGATCTTTATCGTGCCAATACCTGCCGCTGATGCCTGACGCTGCCGGGGCCTGGGTTTTTAAGGTCTCATCCGAAGGACCCGCAACTTTTTCTTCAAAGTGCCGAGCGCATGGCGAAGGAACAGTTGGTACCCATTTTTTATCGACTTAGGTCAGTCGCGGCCGAGATTCGAACTCAAGACCTCCCGATCACGGAGAAAGCGATCTACCGACTGAGCTACAGTGAACGGTTTTAAATATTGAAGTAAAGGTAAAAATTTACTCTTTTTTATATTAGATGATAAAAGAAAACAAACAGTACAAAAAATGCACCAGGAATGATGATTTGATATTGTTTGCATTTACATAAACAGAGGCTATAAGGAAATCAGCTAAACCACGTCACCATGTGTCCTCCCCTCCCTTTATTAAGGAAAGCATATGACATGTTAGCGTCTCCCCAAACCTTCCCCGTACCCCTTTCTAGAGACTTGGCAATAACCCTGCCTTAAATTTAATTTTGAAGTGGTCCTTTATTTCATATCTAATTATTCGACATTTAAGCTTTTATGTCTTTTTAATTTATAAGCGAACAAAAAATACGAATTGTATGCAATCTGTTGATCTTGAATGTAACCATAGGATCCACACATTTCCTACTGGTTATTAACATTTAGGCCTAAATATATCAAATAAAATTTGGCCACAAGCGAAAAAAAGGATGATAGCCCCATAGCATGGGATTTGTTTTGGTGATATTTATGCATACAATACGGTATAAATAAAAGCTGACCTGGTCGAACATTTAAAAAGAAACAGATCGAGACAGACAAGAAAGGTCGATTTTTACCTCTCATGTATTCCAGTAGCAGTCTTGCCAAACGCCTCCTCATATAGCAAAATAGTTTACATGTGGAAGAGAAGTGTGTTGTCCACTGACTTCTGGGGATATATTTTCCTCCTAGGGCCGCTACACACGTTAAGGTTTGCCTTATAAGCATAGAACTTAAGACCAATTCTCTGTAATCACCAAAATATTTTGGCACGCATAGTTACAGATTTGAATTTTTATATCATAATTTAATACAGGTGTGTGAGTGATTGTAAAATCTAAAAATAGTTTTTGAATTGTAACCTTGGTTGCCGTAGAAACGGGATACAAACTTTCTCATTTTTGTAAATCATGAAAATCTGTACTTTTCATGAAAAACCATGTCTAGAAATGAACAGAGATATCTAAATTTGTGTTTATTGTTGTTATCCAATACTAGAGATTCAAACAACAATGTTTACAGTTCAATTTTAATTTTACACTCGTAAGTGGTCATGTTATGCATTGCAAAATGTCAAAAATATAGTAAAATTTGCTCAATATTTTAAGACGTAAAACAAAAAAATGCAGCTATCTACAAATTAAGCAATAATAAAATATGAAAGGTTGATATTTGATTATAATTAAACAATTAAAAAATTGGTGGGCAAATGATATGTGTTATAGAAATTCAAAGGTGAATATCCATTTTTTCTGCATTTTGAAGCATTTTTTGCTTACCAATTACATGTACTTCCCTTTGATTACTCTCTCGCGTTTGGAGGTACAATATGTAGGCACTTGTAGTGGTAAACAAATAATTTGGTGAGAAAACCTATCAAAGCGGGTCCGGGGTGAGGATTGGCAGTGTGGAAGAAGGAAAAAGGCCAAGATAAGAAGACAAGAGGTAATTATAAATATTACAAACGCTAAGTATGTATACTTATTTCTCCATTTAATTGTCTTGCATGCATGTAACCCGAGATTCCTCTGCTATGAATTGTGACACTTGAAGGGGCCTCTGCCCTGACTCTCCCCGGTACATTTCACAATAAAAAATTACATAAAAATACATGTAGATGGTAGAGCATGAAAACATACATCAGGTCAGACACAATCTCCTTATAATTATATATAACCAGGTCCAGTACACTGAATTGATGTAAATAAATACATGTATAGAGATAGCAAGGCCTTTATTTCAAAGCAACTTTTTAATTTTTTTCCCTTTTTATTAAGAAAAGAAAAAAAAAATCGCAAGTAAATAACTACAATGTATTTAATATTTATACTAGGGAGGTTTTAAAAACAATTCAAAGCAGAGATAATTTGAATTTTTTTTGTTTGGAGAAGGGGGGGGGGAGTGGGTGTCTCCTTCAGCAGGTTTGAAAAAATGTAAAAATGGGATAATTATAATAGCTGATCTGAAATATACATGTATTCTAAATGAAATGCAAATTTTCAGTACCAAAAGGGGGGGAAGATTATATTTCTAATTTTTTTTCTTGCAAATCTACAATGCCTCAATGGAGAATCAATTCTCTAAAAGGAAAAATACAGAAAAATTGCCTGCAAAGGTCAACGCTTTCCATATAAATTTATGGGACTGAAAAAAATTATAGCCTAATATTTTGCACTGTAAATTTCTATCCCATGCGTTCATATCATTATTGATAAAGTAGTTCTTGATCTGTACATTTTTTGTAAAGATAATATATGACTTTCCTTTTGATGATGTTGACAGAAAGATAATTAATATATATATTGATTTTTATTATAAAAGTAGTCAATTTTTATCTTGAATTTAGTGATTTTTAACATGATTAGATTATATTCTTATTTTTTGTTTTTTTTTTCAAAGGATTCACCAAAGAGGATGAAAAAGAAAAGGAACATGAGCAAATACACATGTAAATCATAGCTATAATAGAATTCTAACGAAAGCTTGGAGTTAATTTTGGAAAAGACAATTTCAGGAATTGGGACAGCTTATAGATGCATATCTCTTCAAGGTAACCAGTTTCAAAAATCAAATCTAAATTGTTACAAAAACACAGCACTACACGTAGTAATGGTCTGCTTGTTTCTTATTTATTGATCAAATTGATTTTAAAATCATTATAATGTATGCATAGATCAAAGAAAACTTGTTTAACAGTTTAACATGCACAACTGTCAGAATGATAATTAGAAAAACACCTTTCTTGATTTAGGGTTTGTGTTTACATTTATGTGTATATTTAATTCAGTTTGATGTCTATCTTCATTTGAAGATATTGAAAATTGTTTTTACTTCTGCAGGTAGAAAAAAGTCATCTGAAATATATGACTAAAGATCCAACATCATAAAGTTTATAATGAAATCAGTAACATGCTAAGATGAATATAACAAAATCACCAAACAACGGTGAAGCCTTGGAGACATGGCATTGAATTTTTTCCTTAGAAAGTACCAAGGTGTCTGTTACTAATAATTTAGTTTCCCAAACAAGGAGCAATGTAGCTGGCTTGTAAGAGTGATTTTCCTGAAGATGAAATTGGAAATGAGAATATTCATGTGTGTCTCCATACTGGAAATTCACAAGATTCAACCATATTTCTAATCGACTCAGTGAGGTCATTATTTAAAGCAATATGAGCTGCATGTTTGACATCGGAAAAAAAATATTGGAAATTTGTAATTAACTATTTCAATGACAGGAAAATAGAACGTTAATAAACTTCTGTTGTTCATATGTGCTTTTGAAGAACTTTTTAGCTCACCTCAACGAAGTTGGGGGAGCTTATGTAATACCCTCGGCGTCGGCGTCGGCGTCGGTGTCGGCGTCGGCGTTGGCGTCCCAGGTTAAGTTTTTTGGAGCAGTTTTCTTTTTAAGTACTTCTATGTCCTATATTGATTAGACATGCAGGGAAGATGCTTCTAATGTGTTTCATTGTACCAGTCAAAGTTTCAGATGCTGCAATTTCAGCAAAGTAATGGTCAGGTTAATGTTTTTGGAGCAGGTTAACATTTTTGGTGCAGTTTTTGGTGCAGATTTCATTTCCAAGTAACTATAAGCCCTATGTTGACCAAACTTGCATGGTTGATACATCTAAGGATGCATACTATCAGGCTTGCTTCGGATGCTGAATCTGACCTACATTTTCCGGTTGAGTGAACAGGTTAAATTTGTTGGTGCAGGTTTCATTTCCAAGTAACTATAAGCCCTATGTTGACCAAACTTGCATGGATGATACATCTAAGGATGCAAACTACCGGGCTTGCTTCCGATGCTGAATCTGACCTACATTTTCCAGTTGAGTGAACAGGTTAAAGTTTTTGGTGCAGGTTTCATTTCCAAGTAACTATAAGCCCTATGTTGACCAAACTTGCATGGATGATACATCTAAGGATGCATACTATCAGGCTTGCTTCAGATGCTGAATCTGACCTACATTTTCCGGTTGAGTGAACAGGTTAAATTTTTTTGGGCAGGTTTTATTTCCAAGTTACTATAAGCCCTATGTTGACCAAACTTGCATGGATGATACGTCTAAGGATGCATACTACCGGGCTTGCTTCGGATGCTGAATCTGACCTACATTTTCCGGTTGAGTGATAAGGTTAAAGTTTTTGGTGCAGGTTTCATTTCCAAGTAACTATAAGCCCTATGTTGACCAAACTTGCATCGATGATACATCTAAGGATGCATACTATCAGGCTTGCTTCGAATGCTGTTTCTGATCTACAATGTACATTTTCCGGTTGAGTGAGCAGGTGAAAGTTTTTGATGCATAATTCATTTCCAAGTAACTATGACTTCTTTAATGACCAAACTTGCACGGATGATACATCAAAGGATGCATACTACCGGGCTTGCTTCAGATGCTGAATCTGACCTACATTTTCTGGTTGAGTAAACAGGTTAAAGTTTTTGGTGCAGGTTTCATTTCCAAGTAACTATAAGCCCTATGTTGACCAAACTTGCATGGATGATACATCTAAGGATGCATACTACCAGGCTTGCTTCGGATGTTGAATCTGACCTACATTTTGTGGATGAGTGAAAATGTTAGTTTGTGATGAATGTATCATTTCCAATTAACTATGAGCCCTATAATGAGCAAACTTGCATGGACAATACATCTTAGGATGCACACTAATGGACTTACTTTGGATGCTGAATTCGACATACATTTTTTCAGATAATAGACCAGGTAAAAGTTATGGGTGCAGGTCAATTACCAAAAAACTTGAAGGCTTATATAACATTGTATAAACCAAACCAAACTTGCACAAATGTTGCATCAGGAGATGAAAACTCTCAAATTTGCTTCAGATGCTTAATTTTAATTACATTTTCATGAACAACTAGTTTAAATTTTTTATGTACCGGTAGGTCTATTTCAATGTATTCGATCAAAATTGCTTAAATATTTTCATTTCTGGAATGTACACTTTTTGTTGGTTAATTGTGTGACTTTGCCTTACTTAAAGACAACATTCGTTGAGGTGAGCTCTGTAATCTCTGATTACCTATGTTTATAAGCTTGTATTGGAACAAATTTGAATTATTGTCGTCCTGTACAATAATGATTTCTTATGTAATACTGTATATTGGGTTGTACAGAAATATTTCTTCTGCAATATTTTTAAACTTTATTTGGCCTTATTGATCATAAGGGATTAGATTACATACAGATTAATCAAAATTACACATTTTACAAGCAAAATAAAATTATCAAAAATGCAACTCATATTGCTTTAAGGAAGCTCTTAACAGCACACTAAAGAGCTCTACTCAAAGGAGTAGTTGTATGCAGTAAGAGTGATCTGCTCTTAGAATTCGGATAGAAAAAAAATCGTTGCTTACCTATTTCACAATTATTGAAACATTTTTACTAGCATTATCTTAGACAAAGAATAAGTAATTGAATTAATATTCAAATTTATTTTCTTAAAGTCAACAACAGTGTTTTCTGTTCATGAATAATTCATAACATTTTTCGAGTAGAAATAATGCAGGTACTTGTTGAAAATGAACTTATATAGTCTCAATGTGTATACCTTTATATGATAATTTTTTTCCTTAATAGAAAGTCTGTAGATCACTTCCTGATACACATGTATTGTTTAGAGCTACTTTAAATTGCATATGATATGGTTTGCTAATTAAAATACATTGTAGCTAATAATTTTGATGGAGGTTTGAAAAAAAAATTCACAAGCCAACAATTCTTGTCCAATACGTTATAGCCTTTTGTGCTATCATATGTAGCAAGTAAATTTGTATTTTTTTGTGTTTTGGATTGAAGTATTTTGTTTCATGTTCATATTTTATAAAAACATGTAATTTAGAAATTATGATGCAGCCTTATTAACTGCAGTAATGAGTAATGGAAGAGTTTTTGTATTGTGCTAGAAATGGTTGGGGGTGTC
>NW_026941593.1:0-13277 GCF_032062105.1 Saccostrea cuccullata
TTTTTAAAACAAAAGTTAAAAAAATGCATTTTACTTTGAATGATTTTTTTAAACATATGTAAATATAAACAAAAAAGCTTTTTTTGGGTTTGTCGACAGTTGCAAAAAAAACTAACCCCGGGTTATGTTAATTATTTTCTGCAATAGCTGCGACTTAATTCCCATACTAAAAACCCAAAAGAAAGCTTTTTATTTAAATAAATTTTTAACAGGATTCCCCATAAATCAGATGCATATAAACTAAAGTCAAATCTAAATAAATTACAAGCACTAAGTTAACTTATTTTGCATCCATGCAACTATAATTTTGCAGTATTTTAAATCTCATACATGAAATATATCATTTGCAGATCAAACATAACCCCCCGAAAAAAAAATTTAAAAAAAAAAAATAAAATGCTGAAATAATACCCAGGATATTGCTATCTCATATATCATTATGTACACAGCTATTAGCCCCTATAACTTGCATGTTACCTTTGTATGTCAATGATACGGAAGCCCAATAGTGCCACCAAAAATAAATAAAGAAAAACCAAATGATTCAATAAAAAAAAATAAGCAAAACGAAATTATCAAATTAAGAAAAACAAAATTATTAAACAGAGAAAAACGAAATTATTATATGAAGAAACACGAAATTATGAAATAAAGAAAACGTATTTATCAAATTAAGAAATACGTAATTATCATATGAAGAAAACTAATTTATGAATTTAGAAAACGAAATTATAATATAAAGAAACCTAAACTAAAACACAAATAGGGAATTAATAGATGTGCATGGTAAGAAACTGAACCTATTGATATTCTTTTATAAAGCATCTTATAATAACTCTATAGGCCTGATTTAATTCCACATTAAAAGATACGTGGGGGAAAAAACTTTCAATAAAGTAAGTAGTCATTAAAATCTACCTAAATCTATCGCACAAAAATATGAAGTTTTATACATCTAACATGTGATACGGTGTCAGATATTTCACATCTCTACTAATGTTTCATCAATTCTATATATAAGACGTTTGGTCACTGTCACAAGTTGATGTACACTGATCTAAAAGGCCTAGTTTTTACATCGATTGTATATCAAACCTGTACTGTCTAGAGGATTCTCCATACAAAAATTTAACTCTAATCGTAAAGTATTTTAAGGTATTTCCATCCTCCTATGATGTCATAGGTTTTTGCAAAACACTGTTATTAATTTAAATTCATGCTTAGTAGATCTAGCACTACAAAGTTTCTTAGAATACCTTTCAATAGGTATAATGGTATTATTCAGGAAAAAATGAAATAAGTTGCAAATGAACTTTTTCTCTTTTATTTTCTATACCAGGTTTTATTTGTTCTGTAACCTACCATTGAAATGGATGTCCACTGGCAGCGAGTGGTATGTGGCTATTAGGAATCTTAACTTATGATAGATCATAAACAAATTTACTTTGTTCAAATTTCTAAAATGCCCTAGTTCGACCAATAGGTAAATCTCTTTAAGTTGATATTAAAAGAATGCTACATCTTATCTTTCCTGTTTTCTTGCCTTGAAATTTGTAAACACATGCATGACGCCCACCTTCCCAAGAAAATTAACACTTCATCTTTTATCAATATTTATAAATTGATAATTCTTTGACGAATATCTTTAACACTATCTATTCCTCGAATCATATCTGCCGCTTTTTCTGCTATCATTATTGTAGGAGCATTTGTGTTTCCAGAAGTAACGTGGCGCATGACAGACGCATCGACTATACGAAGATTCTGTATACCTATAACCCTGTCAAAATGAAAATAAATAACTGTAATGACAATAGAAATTACAAAGAAATCCTCTTTTTCCATAGTTTAAATAATTTACGATATTTATATTGCTTATTAGTAATCCATATAACGATTTTCAGATTGTTGAACTATATATATATTCTGAATATATCTAAGTTTATTTTTGCGAGTATTACATGTACCCTAATTATGTTCTTGAGTTACATGTATATTCATTCTTTCGAGTTCAATTTAACTCAGACTTCAATTCAGTTCATATAAGATTGATAGACAACGAATCTGAAATTTTTAAAATAAATCTTTATTTTTCACAATTAAACAAAATATTATTTTTTTTTTTAAAGTTAAATAAAATTTTAAACCTGAGTTGTGGATCAAAAACAGCCGTATGATCATCCAATGCCCCCATTCTACATGTAGACGTTGGATGCCAGACGTTGAACGCATAGTGCTTGATTCTACAGACCCAGTACTCCTCTGAAGGGTATGGAAGCTCGTTACATGGAGGATAATACTCCTCATAGGGGTCTGATGGTGACGCACCAATTGATCTGAATGATTCTGTGTTGGCTAGCTTCATAAATTGTTGCACTCCTAAATTATATAAATGATTTGCAGATATGACCTGTCGGCAGGGAATGCTTCCATGGTACCTGATATCACCTCTATACTACATATTATAAAGTAGTAAATTATTAAAAATATAATAAATCCGCAAATAGTTCGTCATTTTGCGTAGTAATAAAAAATTCTAGGAACTCTCCAGGCATTAAAGGCACAAAAGTAAATTTATCGATATCAATACGGAGACCTAAGGTCACCTTATATATTAATTGAATTTTATATGATAGACAATTTTCTTTGTCTTACTCCAAAATAATCATATTTATAACTTTATAAAGATCAACTTTCTAATATATATATTAGCAGAAACGTGAAAGTAATAAAGGGTGACCAGAGGTAATCTCATATTGTACATCAATAGAGGGACCAAAGATCACTTTACATTGTACATCAGTAGGGGTACCAGAGGCCATCTTATATTTAACATCATTAGGGAGACCAGTGGTCACCTTATATTGTACATCATCAGAGTGATCATAGGTCACCTTACATTTTAAATCAATAGGGGTCCAAAGGTAATCTTTTATTGCACATAATAGGGGGACCTGGGGATACCTTATATCGTACATCATTTGGGGGACCAGAGGTCACCCTATATTGTACATCAGTAGGGGGACTACAGGTAACCTAATATTGTACTGTACATCAGTAGACTTTAGACCAGAGGACACCTTATATTGTACATCAGTAGGGGACCAGGACCTTATACCTTATATTGTGCATATACTTTTATACATCAGTAGGGGGAGTGGACACCTTATATTGTACATATACGGGGACCAGAGGTCAGATATTTTACATTAGTACGGGGACTATTGGTCACCTTATTGTTGTACATCAGTAGAGAGACCAGAGGTCACCTTATATTGTACATCAGTAGTAAAACCAGAGGTCATCGTATATTGTACATCAGCAGAAGGACCAGAGGTCACTTTATATTGTACGGGGACTAGTGGTCACCTAATATTGTACTGTACATCTGTAGCGGGACCAGAGGACACCTTATATTTTACATTAGTAGTAGGACCAGAGGTCATCTTATATTGTACATCAGCAGAAGGACCTGAGGTCCTCTCTTGTATATCAGTAGGGGGACCAGAGGACACCTTATACTATACATCTGTAGGGGGACCAGAGGACACCTTATATTGTACATCAGTGGGGGAAAAGGGGTCACCTTTTATTGTACATCAGTAGGGGGACCAGAGGACACCTTATTTTGTACATCAGTACGGGGACCAGAGGTCACCCGATATTTTACATTAATACGGGTACTAGTGGTCACCTTACATTGTACTGTATATCAGTAGAGGGACCAGAGGTCACCTTTTTTTGTACACCAATAAGTGATCCAGAGGACACCTTATATTGTACATCAGTAGGGGGACCAGAGGACACCTTATATTGTACATCAGTAGGGGGACCAGAGGTCACCTTATATTGTACATCAGTAGGAGAAGCAGAGTTCACTTTATATTGAACATCAGTAGGGGGAACCAGAGGTCATTTTATATTGTACATAAGTAGGGGGGACCAGAGGTCACCTTAGATTAAACATCAGAAGGATGACCAGAAGTTACATTTGTACATCAGCAGGGGTACCTTAGGTCAACTTATATTGTACATCAGTAGGGGGACCAGAGGTCACCTTATATTTAACATCAGAAGGATGACCAGAGGTCATTTTATATTGTACGGGGAATAGTGGTCACCTAATATTGTACTGTACATCTGTAGCGGGACCAGAGGACACCTTATATTTAACATCAGAAAGGGGACCAGAGGTCACCTTATATTGTACATCAGTAAGGGGGAGAGGTCAGTTGTACCAGGGTCACCTTATATTGTACATCAGTAGGGTGACCAGAGGACACCTTATATTGTACATCAGTAAGGGGACCAGAGGTCACCCGATATTTTACACAGTAAGGGAGACTAGTGGTCACCTAATATTTTACTGTACATCAGTAGAGGGACCAGAGGTCACCTTATATTGAACATCACTAAGGGGACCAGAGGTCACCTTATCTTGTACATCAGTAGGGGGACCAGAGGTCACCTTATATTGTTCATCAGCAGGGGGACCAGAGGTCACCTTATATTGTACATCAGTAGGGGGACCAGAGGTCACCTTATATTGTACATCAGTAGGGGGACCAGAGGTCACCTTATATTGTACATCAGTAAGGGGACCAGAGGTCACCTTATATTTAACATCAGAAGGGGGACCAGAGGTCACCTTATATTGTACATCAGCAGGGGGACCAGAGGTCACCTTATATTGTACATCAGTAGGGGGACCAGAGGTCACCTTATATTGTACATCAGTAGGGGGACCAGAGGTCACCTTATATTGTACATCAATAAGGAGACCAAAGGTCACCTTATATTGTACATCAGTAAGGGGACCAGAGGTCACCTTATATTGTTCACCAGTAGGGGGAACAGAGGTAACCTTAAATTGTTCATCTGTAGGGGACCAGAGGTCATCTTATATTGTACATCAGTAGGGGGACCAGAGGTCACCTTATATTGTACATCAATAGGGGGACCAGAGGTCACCTTATATTGTACATCAGTAGGGGGACCAGAAACCACCTTATATTGTACATCAGTAGGGGGACCAGAGGACACATTATATTGTACCTCAGTAGGGGTACCAGAGGTCACCTTTAATTGTACATCAAAAGGGGGACCAGAGGTCACCTTATATTGTACACACCAGTCACCTTATATTGTACCAGGGGATTAGACCAGAGGTCACCTTATATTGTACATCAGTAGGGGGACCAGAGGTCACCTTATATTGTACATCAGTCAGGGGGACCAGATATTGATCATCAGCAGAGGTCACCTTATATACCAGGGGACCAGAGGTCACCTTATATTGTACATTGGCAGGGGGACCAGAGGTCACCTTACATTGTACATTAAAAGGGGACCAGAGGTCACCTTATATTGTACATCAGAAGGGGGACCAGAGGTCACCTTATATAGTGCATCAGTAGGGGGACCAGAGGTCACCTTATATTGTGTATCAGTAGGGGGACCAGAGGTACCTTAAATTGTTCATCAGTAAGGGGATCAGAGGTCATCTTATATTGCACTCAATCAGTAAGGAGATCAAAGGACACTTTATATTGTACATCAGCAGGGGGACCAGGGGTCACCTTATATTGTGAATCAGTAGGACCAGAGGCCACCTTATATTGTACACCAGTAGGGGGACCAGAGGTCACCTCATATTGTACATCAGTAGGGGACCAGTAAGGGGACCAGAGGTCACCTTATATTATACATCAGTAGGAGGACTAATGAAGTTTTATGAGACTTACTTTTACATTAGACACTGACTTTTACATTTTATAATGTAAGTCATAAATTGTAAAAGTCAGGGATTGAAAAGTAATCTTCATAAAACTCCAGTTTCATATTGTACATCAGAAGGGGGACCAGATGTCACCTTGTATTGTACATCAGTAAGGGGATCAGAGGCCACTTTATATTGCACATCAGTAGGGGGACCAAAGGTCACCGTATATTGTACATCAGTAGGGGGACTAGAGGTCACCTCATATTGTACATCAGTAGGGGGACCAGAGGACACCTGATATTGTACATCGGTAGGTCACCTTATACAAGGGTCGTTTAATAATGTCTTCGGTGCTCGGAAAGAAACAAAAGTCGCTTTTCAATAATTTAGTTATAATGATTTAACCTAAAATTATCTTTTCATTAAAACACATGTAAGTAACATTTTTATCCAATTTCTGATTCATTTTCAATTGTTTTTCGAACTCATTTTCTGGTATGAACCTTTGTATACTGGATTATTGCAGATCCTATGATTTCCTGGACTTGTTTCTTCCTTCTGAAAGGCGTTTTCTCAAGTTTGGCAAATGGAACAAGTCAAAAGGCGAAAGATCTGGCGAATATTGTTAACGTGAATGAACATTAACTTTTGTTTATCCCCAAGACTCCTTTACTCTTCAGGGCTTTCGGGTTTGGACGCTGTCATGGAAAAAATCTTATGTTGTGGATTCCTTATTCTCATTAACCTTTTGATTTTTTGCCAAAAAATTGCTTTCTAGATTCCTCCAGAAATTAAACTGCATCCCCGAATACGAATTTGAACAATAAGACCACTAATATTTAAGAAAATTGCCTATAAATCTATCCTTGTGCTCTTGCAATTCTCTGCTCTTCTTAGACCTTTGCTTTTTTTGTCAAGTACATCTTATTGTAAATTTGTTTTGAGGGTTTTAAGCAATAGATTCAAGTTTCATTATCTGTTTGAAATTCAAATAAACGTGGATAACTACAATTACTGATATTTTTAATAATTGTTCATATATTCTTATATGCAGTCGTTTTCACTCATTTTTTTTAAGGGTTACTTTTGAGTAATAAGCTTTTTTTTCTGTCAAACGTTTTTAAAACAGTGTGAACTACTCCCGAAATGATGTGTATTTTGAAAGAGGGCGTATAAGGCGTGTACAATCCCCCGCTCTGAGACAAAATGTTTTTCAATTTTCAAAATCCACAAAAAAGCTATATTTTTCTAAAATCATGTTCTCAGTAATGTCATCTTCAAAATATTTTATCATTTTATTTTTCTGAACGACTTATCATTTGATAATATTTATTTCAAAGTTGACAGTTAAGCATATTTAGTGGAAAATGGGTTTAATAGAGCTATAAAAAACGAATTTTGAACATGAATGGGTCAAGTCTCCATTCTTCGTGAACGCTTAAATGATGGAAATGTTACAAACCCGTCCATTTAAATCACACTGAAAGACGTCAATAGTGCATATACTTCGTAGCGTACCGGTAGTGGTTAAAGCGGTTGGTCTTGGACTAAACCTGAGCTATGAAGAGAGTTCGAATCATACATGAAGCTTTTTTTTTTCTTCTTCTTCTTTTTTTGTTTTCAAATGTCATAAAAACATGAATAAAAAATAAATTATTCATAAATTATTAAAACAATGAAATACAGAATTTGATATGTAAAAGATGATATAAACCATAAAATTTTGAAAAAATACTACTTTTCGATTTGAGAAATATCTTTTTTCAGAGCGGGGGATTGTCCTTGCCTTGTACGCCTCCATTCTTTGCTATGTGTCGTATAGTCAATCATACACCATCAGTGATTATTTGTTGAAATTTGGCAAACAGTACATTATTTGTTTAATTTTTGTTTGCAAGTACGGTATCCATTTTTGATGCCCATTATATATATTTTATCAGTGAAATCCACCTGCTCAATTGTCTATAAAACAAACATTGATTGCAGTAAATTTTTACATATTTCAGTGAGTATTTCTTTGGGATTCTTAACAAATTTTACAGCAGCTTTAATGGACGGTTTAATTTTACTTTAGTTTACTGATTCTTTACAATTCATTTTTAATGCAGTGTCTCGAATACCCTTGTTTTCCAGCTTCTCACAATTAAACTATGTGATGAAAAGTAGTCACATCAATTGTTATAAATTCAAGCTTAGTATTGTATGTCATACAGTTCAGGACATTATTTATTGAACAGCCCTCGTAATTTGTACATCAGTAGGGGGACAAGAGGTCACATTATATTGTACATCATTAAAAACTAATGATAACACTATTTTGAACGACAATGAAGAAACCGGAAGACACTTTATATTTTACATCAATAAGAAGACCAGAGGTCATCTTATAATATTATATTGTAAGTCAACAGGGAGACCAGAAGACACCTAATATTTTACATAAATATTGAGACCAAAGGACTCCTTATTTGGTCACCTGAATCAACGCATGTGACTTATTGCTATCAGTTTTTTTTTCTGGCGTCGTGCGCTGTGCATTGTGCGTTAACATTTGAACATTTTCAGCTTTTCTCTGTAATCCCTCAACCATTTACAACCAATTTTGGCATAAAGCATCTATGGGTGAAAGGGATTTTTTTTAATTCTTGGTCCCTGCCCTCCACCCCCTAAGGCAAGAATGTTTGGGTGTAATTACTACAATTGATGAAATCTTTAAAAACCTTCTTTACTCATTAACATCAAGCCGTCGAACTGTTGGTAATTATTATAAGCATTGACTCCGTACCAAAATTGTGAAATTCATTGTCCCAGGGTCAGGGGTCCTGGGGTTAGGACAGGGCTATAAAATTTATATTAATTTATAATCTCTCTCACTTCGTCTGTCCGAATATAAATTAATTATACTTTTTATTCTGTATTGAAAGAATAATCAACTCATATGTATGGAATGCTGCTCGTCAGAACGTTTATTACAAATTTAACACATTTGTATTCATTTCAACACACGTTATTTTTAATCATTAAATAATACTTATATACATACATATATATGTGTGTGTGCCTAATTTACTGGTTTCCATTCCTTACACGTTCTGTACGAGCGGTAGAGTAACTTTTTAAGCACGCACCTGCTATTTATATGACCATGTCACGTGACATAAAAACCACACAGATCCACCATTCTGTTCACACAGGAAATACCCATAACGACAATAATAATAATTATGAAATGCATTTATTCTTTGAAAATATTTCCCTCTGCCCCTGGATATTAAACAAACTAACTACATGCAAAGTTGTGATGAGGAAGGGTATTCTCTCCAAAGTTTTGAAATTCGTGACCCAAAGGTCAGGGGTTCCGGTGTTACGGTGGGGCTATATAAACTGTAAAGTTTATATTCATTAAAGAGGCTGAGGGGTGGCAGCCATTTTCAGACTATTTTGATCTCCTTTAAAAGAAGAGCTCCATATAAAGATATACAAAAATGATCAAATTTTAAAAACTAAAATGTATGAATTTTTTCTTTGCCAAATGATAGTTGACAGCTTATGATACCGTATCTAAAAAAATAAGTTAAAACTGATGGTTAATTTGTGGTTAATTTGTTGTCCCCCAGCCTCCTTAATTCTTTAAAAAAATCTTCCTCTCTGCTCCTGGATATTAATTAAACTAACTACATATAGTTATGATAAGCAAGGGAGTGTCTTCCAGAATTATAAATTTCAAGGCCCCTGGCTCATGGGTACCATGTCATTTGTAGACAATACTGTAATTGAATTAATGCTTTGAAATTTGTTCTTTGGTATAAACCAATTTTTTTTTATGAACAATGGTCCTTTTTTTCAAAATTGTGAAATATATGACCTCAGGATGAGGGTTTTTGTGGTCAATGAGCACTACTAATTATTGCTAATTATTACCGCTTATTTGAAATGAAAGTTTTAAAGTTTTACAAGATGTTCAAATGACCTATAAGATCCATAGGCCTCTTGTCGTGTTCTTAAGTGAACGTCTAGCATCTCGTTAATATGCATTTTATCTGTACCCACTGGTCCGCCCTTGTTTTCTTTTTAGGTGTCTGTTGGTTAAGACGAGTCTAGAATCGTTGATGCTTTATCTCTCTGCATTCATATAATATTTTTTATGTCTGATTTCTTTAAAAATGTACAACAAAGGGGACCACTGGTCTCCTTATTTATGTACAATACAAGGTGACCTCTGGTCCCCCTTGTGATGTAAAATATAGAGTGACCTAAGGTCCTCATAATGATCTACAACATAGGGTGACCTCTGACCCCCTATTGATGTATAAGGTGACCTCCGTTTCCCCTTATGATGTACAATATAATCTGACGTCTGCTCTTGTACAGTATAAGGTGACCTATGGTCCCCTTTCTGTTGTACAATATAAAGATGACCATAAGTCTCCATAATGAAATAACATATAAGGTGACCTTTGGTCAACTTATTGATGTACAATATTAGTTTACTTCTGGTCCACCCAGTAACGAACGTTAAAACTGAACTGAAGGCTCTGTCTCCCTACTGATGTACAATAAAAGGTGACCTCTGGTCCCCCTACTGTTATCTCCTACTGATGTACAATATAAGGTGTCCTTTCGTCCTCCTAATGTTGTACAATATAAGGTAACCCCTGGCCCCCTACTGTTGTACAATATAAGGTGACCCCTGGTCCCCCTACTGTTGTAAAATATAAAGTGACCCCTGGTCCCGCTACTGATGTTCCCTACTTATGTACAATATGATGTGACCTCTGTCCCCCTTCTGATGTACATAAAAGGTGTCCTATGGTCCCACTACTGATGTACAATATAAGGTGACCTCTGGTCACCCTACTGGTGTACAAGATAAGAGACCCCTGGTCCCCCTACTGATGAATAATATAAGGTGTCATCTGGTCCCCTTACTGATGTCCCCAACTTATTTAAGGTGTCGTGTTGTCAATATATGTTGTCCCCTGGTCCCCCTGCTTATGTATAATATAAGGTGTCCTCTGGTCCCCCTACTGATGTACAATATAAGGTGACCCCTGGTCCCCCTACTGATGTACAATATAAGGTGTCCCCAGGTCTCCCTACTGATGTACAATAAATAGATGACCCCTGGTCCCCTACTGATGTACAATATAAGGTGTCCTCTGGTCCCCCTACTGATGTACAATATAAGGTGTCCCCCTCTGGTCCCCCTACTGATGTACAATATAAGGTGTCCTCTGGTCCCCCTACTGATGTACAATATATACAGAAGGTGACCCTGGTCCCCCTACCTGATATATGGTGTCCTCTGGTCCCCCTACTGATGTACAATATAAGGTTACCTCTACTGATGTACAATATAAGGTGTCCTCTGGTCCCCCTACTGATGTACAAGGTGCCCTCTGGTCCCCTTATTGATCTAAAGTGTATAAGGTGTCCTCTGGTCCCCCCTACTGACTGTACTATATAAGGTGACCTCTGGTCCCCCTACTGATGTACAATATAAGGTTCCTCTGGTCCCCCTATTGATATACTAGTCCCCCTACTGATGAGGTGACTTCTGTACAATATAAGGTGCCCTCTGGTCCCCCTACTGATGTACAATATAAGGTGTCCTCTGGTCCCCCTACTGATGTACAATATAAGGTTACCTCTGGTCCCCCTACTGATGTAGGTACCTTTGGTCCCCCTATTGATCTAAGGTGCCCTCTGGTCCCCTTATGTTAATATTAGGTGTCCTCTGGTCCCCCTACTGATGTACAATATAAGGTGACCTCTGGTCCCCCTACTGATGTACATGTATAAGGTGTCCTCTAGTCCCCCTACTGATGTACAATATAAGGTGACCTCTGGTCTGGTCCCCCTATTGATGTAAAGTGTAATATTAAGTGTCCTCAGGTCCCCTACTGATGTTCAACATAAGGTGACCACAGGTCCCCTACTGATGTACAATAAAAGATGACCTCTTATTGATGTACAATATAAGGTGTCCTCTGGTCCCCCTACTGATGTACTGATGTCCCCCTACTGATGTACAATACAATAAGGTGCTTATGCACCTGACCCCTGATCCCCCTACTATGATGTACAATATAAGGTTGACCGAGTCTGATGTACAATATAAGGTGATCCTGGTAACTGATGTACAATATAAGGTTGTCCTTTGGTCCCCTTACTTGATAAGGGCTTTCCCGTACATGCAAAAAGGTGACCTCTGATGCTCTCCCCCTATTGATGTACTGAATTCCCCCCTACTGATGTACAGTATAAGGTGACCTCTGGTCCCCGTACTGATGTACAATACGAAATTGTTATCAGTACGGTCTATCTGTAGTAGTTTTTCACAATTTTTCCCAGAATGCACGACCATGGCGGCGGAGCATGTGTATTCAAGGAATTTGGACAATCGCATCAGAATTTCTTTCCGTCAACAGTTATTTCATGCTACAACACGATCGAAATGTTATTACGGTCTATCCGGATGTTAAAAAATTTTTCCCATCTGCACGTTTATGGCAAATATGTGATTCAACGGATGTAGAAGTCGCTTCTATAGTATCTTTCCGTCAAAGGTGACAATCATTACATTGAAAAAGTTACATCTTCCTGTTTATTCCACAGGATAACGGATGTAGAAGTCCCTTCTATAGTATATTTATGATATCAACATTGAGTTAATCTCCATATTCCACAGATAAAAGGAGGTTGTCAATGGCGTCTGCCACATACATTCGAGGTCGTTTTTCCGCTAGTCGGAAAGGCCCGAGAAGTTGCGATTGGGAATTTGGACTAACGTAGTTGCTAGCGCTCGAGAGCGCTAGCAATGAAATAACTGAAAATTTTCTCATCATGCATTTTCTACCAATCACAAAAGAGAGGAAGTGCATATAGTCCGAAGACTGTAAAAAACTTCAACCATACAATACCGTCTTCCAAGGAAGACGGTAATGAGTGGTGGATCAAAGGGATCAGTACTCTGAAGTCGAACGGTTCCCTACTCTTTGGATGGAGAAGTATATTTGCGGTGAAGAGTTCTCCCTCCATTGCTTATGAAGTCCGCGTATGCTTTATACACACCCTCGGTGATCTTCAGATATTTTTTAATTTGAAAACATGACATAACAGAAATCACTTTTTTGTTTTAAAATATACAGTCCTCGATTTGATCAGTCTTTGATTAGTTTTAATTAGTAATGCGAAAATTATTGTCAAACTTTACTTTCAAAGTTATGTAATGATTTTGACTGTGTATATATTTGAAATGTGTGTTTATCTACTTGTGGTTTTAATTTATTGACCGGAAGATTTGTTCATCATTATTGTATGTTTAACTATATTTAAACATGTTGTACATCATTATTTTTACCTTATTTTGAAGTCATTCTGTCATTTCACATGTTTACTTTCATTTTCCATTACTTCCGGTCGCGGGAAATTATGTACAAGTCTTACCTAGAATGTGTTGCGATTTCGCGGTTTATAACGTCACGTTGGGTCGTGCTACGTCACTTAGGGTTAACGTTTAGTTTTAGAAGTCAGTTGGGATTTTTAGATGATA